>NW_026614255.1:0-15000 GCF_026230105.1 Diorhabda sublineata
CGACCTTTCGGGTTTCTCAGGTTTACCCCTGAACGGTTTCACGTACTCTTGAACTCTCTCTTCAAAGTGCTTTTCAACTTTCCCTCACGGTACTTGTTCGCTATCGGTCTCGTGGTCATATTTAGCCTTAGATGGAGTTTACCACCCACTTAGGGCTGCACTCTCAAGCAACCCGACTCTCAGGAGAGATCCTCACGCAATCGGCAACGGTCGCTACGGGCCTGGCACCCTCTATGGGCTGTGGCCCCGTTCAAGAAGGACTTGGACGCGCCGCACGATCTCGTGATAAACGGATCCTCCCTAACACCACATTTCCCGGTGGCCGATATCGACCACGGGATTCGGTGCTGGGCTTTTCCCTGTTCGCTCGCAGCTACTAAGGGAATCCTAGTTAGTTTCTTTTCCTCCGCTTAGTAATATGCTTAAATTCAGCGGGTAATCTCACCTGCTCTGAGGTCGATATATTATAATATATCTATAATATTTAAATACAATTCGCTAAAATATCACAAAAAAAAACGTGTGTTTAATCACATTATATGAAATATAACATTATTTGTTTTTATTTATAGAGGCGGCAGAGCAAGTTATACATATATATATATATATATATATATAAATTCATATATTTTGTCGATACAGTATAAATGATATAAAAAAAAACACTGGTCAGACGTCCAGTCTTCGAAACTTTATTATTTCTCTCGGACACGACGACCGCGTTATCATTTTAAATATATATAATATATACACTTATTTATCGACTATATATACGTAAATATAACTCTACCAAACAAATTTTATGTATTTCATATAAAAATACACACGATCAATTTATGGTAGTAATAGCGTCGTTGTGTTCAAAAATTGCGCAAATTTTTTCTATAAAAAATTTACGCTGCTTTTCGCATTTTAGGATGCCGCACAAAAAAAAAATACGCACAAGTTTATAGTATGTGCGTGTGTTTTCTTTTAGTGTGCGTTATTGTGTCTCACACATCCAACAC
This sequence comes from Diorhabda sublineata, assembly GCF_026230105.1. Lineage (NCBI taxonomy): Eukaryota > Metazoa > Arthropoda > Insecta > Coleoptera > Chrysomelidae > Diorhabda > Diorhabda sublineata. The sequence continues at coordinate 1,008 of NW_026614255.1, forward strand.
GCTTAGTCATTTATTTTTCTATAATAAATTGAAAAATTTTAAATTCTAAGCAGTCTTTTAAATTGATACGACCCTCAGTCAGGAGTGGTCCGGGAACGAGTATCCGAGGACCGCAATGTGCGTTCGAAATGTCGATGTTCATGTGTCCTGCAGTTCACAAGTTGACGCGCAATTAGCTGCGTTCTTCATCGACCCACGAGCCAAGTGATTCACCGTTCAGGGTAATCATTTTATTATGTCGTTTTCTCATATTCTATTCGTCGTATTTTTAATATTTGATTATTAAATTAATAATAATATTATAATATTTTATACGCGTATAGAATTATCTAACGACATTTATATAATATATATATATATATATATATATATTATTTATTAAATGGTAATTATATATAAATTTTAGAGAAATTATAATATCGTACTTAAAAATATCCGATAAATTTTAACCGCTGCACATGTTTTATTACAAAAGAGGCGCGCATAGACAGATATCTCGCACGATATATTCCTCTTAATTATTACAAGTTTTTTAATCTTGAAAGTTTTATACAAATTTCGACACGGTCGGGCGTAAATCTTCGAACACCTTCGAAATAATACGTGAAATATTATTTCTAAAACGAATTTTTATACATATCGAAAGAATCGACACGTGCTTAAAAGTTTCGTTTAGGTACCCGGATGAAGAAAATGTCTTATCATCTCACATAATCATCATCACATATAATATTGTCGAAATTTTTTTGTATTACCTTCGATCGATAAAAAACTTATGTAATAATAAAAAAACGAAATAAAATTTCTCCATAAAAATACAGAAGACAGACACACACGACGACAACAACAACAACAACAACAACAGACGACGTTTCAATAATCTATATATTTTTCGTTTATTATAATAACGATTCTTTATATTAGAACGTTTTTAGTTAACAAGAAATTTTGTTAATGATCGTTCTGTCAATCGTTAATATATATATATATAATAATAAAAATATATTGTTACTACTATTGTGTCGTCATCGTCGTTCGTCGTCGTCGTCGTCGTCGACTCCTTCTACTAATCTATGATAAAAATTTTTCGTTATTTTTACTGTAAATTTATATATGTAGATATATATTTTATAGACGTATGAAATATATTTATCTTTTTTTTTTTTAAATATTATTCGAAACTTGTTCGAATTTTATAAAAAAAAAAAAAAAAAATCTCAATATATATACATCATATATTTATATCATATATAAATTTTCTTTTGAAGAGTTCGATTATTTTGTAGAAAAGAAAAATTTCTTTCACAATTATATATAATATAATAATACAGACTTGATTTCGTTTTTTTATTTTTTGTTTAAAAACGAACAAATACTCTGTAATGATCCTTCCGCAGGTTCACCTACGGAAACCTTGTTACGACTTTTACTTCCTCTAAATGATCAAGTTTGGTCATCTTTCCGAAGCATCGGCGACGCCGAAACGCCACCGCGCTCAGTCCGAAGACCTCACTAAATCATTCAATCGGTAGTAGCGACGGGCGGTGTGTACAAAGGGCAGGGACGTAATCAACGCGAGCTTATGACTCGCGCTTACTGGGAATTCCTCGTTCATGGGGAACAATTGCAAGCCCCAATCCCTAGCACGAAGGAGGTTCAGCGGGTTACCCGGGCCGCTCGGCCAGGGAGGACACGCTGATTCCTTCAGTGTAGCGCGCGTGCGGCCCAGAACATCTAAGGGCATCACAGACCTGTTATTGCTCAATCTCGTGCGGCTAGAAGCCGCCTGTCCCTCTAAGAAGAATTATTTGTACGCCGACAGTAAAAACCGCGAACGGCAAGAGCCGAAACTCAATACCGACGGGCCTTTGGGATGTCGAAATACGCCTAGTTAGCAGGCTAGAGTCTCGTTCGTTATCGGAATTAACCAGACAAATCGCTCCACCAACTAAGAACGGCCATGCACCACCACCCACCGAATCAAGAAAGAGCTCTCAATCTGTCAATCCTTCCGGTGTCCGGGCCTGGTGAGGTTTCCCGTGTTGAGTCAAATTAAGCCGCAGGCTCCACTCCTGGTGGTGCCCTTCCGTCAATTCCTTTAAGTTTCAGCTTTGCAACCATACTTCCCCCGGAACCCAAAAGCTTTGGTTTCCCGGAAGCTGCCCGCCGAGTCATCGGAGGAACGTCGGCGGATCGCTAGCTGGCATCGTTTATGGTTAGAACTAGGGCGGTATCTGATCGCCTTCGAACCTCTAACTTTCGTTCTTGATCAATGAAAGCGTTTTTGGCAAATGCTTTCGCTTCTGTCCGTCTTGCGACGATCCAAGAATTTCACCTCTAACGTCGCAATACGAATGCCCCCATCCGTTCCTATTAATCATTACCTCGGGGTTCCGAAAACCAACAAAATAGAACCGAGGTCCTATTCCATTATTCCATGCACACAGTATTCAGGCAAAATTTTGGCCTGCTTTAAGCACTCTAATTTGTTCAAAGTAAACGTGCCGGCCCACCTCGACACTCAGTCAAGAGCACCGCGGCGGGATTGAGTTGGGCCGCCCTTGCGAGCTAAGCCCACCGGCAGGACGTCCCACGACACGCCAGTTGACACCGCGTACGATGAACCAGCGGCGTGGGACACAGATTCGACTACGAGCTTTTTAACCGCAACAACTTTAATATACGCTATTGGAGCTGGAATTACCGCGGCTGCTGGCACCAGACTTGCCCTCCAATTGATCCTCGTTAAAGGGTTTAGAGTGTACTCATTCCGATTACGGGGCCTCGGATGAGTCCCGTATCGTTATTTTTCGTCACTACCTCCCCGTGCCGGGAGTGGGTAATTTGCGCGCCTGCTGCCTTCCTTGGATGTGGTAGCCGTTTCTCAGGCTCCCTCTCCGGAATCGAACCCTGATTCCCCGTTACCCGTTACAACCATGGTAGGCGCAGAACCTACCATCGACAGTTGATAAGGCAGACATTTGAAAGATGCGTCGCCGGTGCGAGACCGTGCGATCAGCGAAAAGTTATTCAGAGTCACCAAATTGTACGATGACGAGCAAGCCCGCCACCGATTGGTTTTGATCTAATAAAAGCGCTCCTTCCGTCTCCGGTCGGAACTCTGTTTGCATGTATTAGCTCTAGAATTACCACAGTTATCCAAGTAAATGTGGGTACGATCTAAGGAACCATAACTGATTTAATGAGCCTTTCGCGGTTTCACCTTAATTTGGCTTGTACTGAGACATGCATGGCTTAATCTTTGAGACAAGCATATGACTACTGGCAGGATCAACCAGGGAACTACTATTTGTGTATTTTATATATAATAAAACTATTATCGAAAAAGTTTTAATAACAATATCCACCACATAATGTGAGGATGAGAATTATGATGACGTTTTTTCATATTACATATATTTTATATTTATACACATAATATTTTATATTCATCTATATTCTCGTATATAATAAACACATTGTTATTTACTTTTTCGTTTGCGTGGTGTTTGCTGCGCTTATTATTGAAAATATATAATTTTCGGCGCCACGCTTTATATATTATAATATATTTTTCTTATATTTCATAAAATTTTCACCGAATCGACTATAAATTTATCTAAAATTTAATCGAAATGATATTTTAAATAAGATATAATTACGTCGACCGGAATAGAATTTCGACATTATCTCTACCCTTCGCTAGATTGTAAGCGACATGGTTTACAATTAGATAATAATGAACGAAATTTTTATTCTCGCTCGGAATAATGAGAGTTATCGCAATTTTGTGTAATAATATAAATGTTATATTATTATATATATTTTTATAGACGATCGCATATGAATCGCTCGCGGTAAAACGCTAGCTAAATTCGCGATCTCGCAATATATAATTTAATTTGTGGATATATTGATATAATATCTAAAAAGGGAACCGCTAGCAATATACGATAATATATTGGAGGAGAACGGGGACCCTTTCAGAAAACTATATAATCCACTATAATGTGGAATGACCGATACAACGTCTTTACGTAAATTATAACGAGTTCATTAAAATTTAACGAGACGTCAACTTCGATACACCACACATATATGTGCGCTGTACAACGGTACGCTTTCTACATTAACATTAATAAAGATGTATAGTGAAAATATATAAAAGATGTATTATGAATATTAAAAAGAAGTATTATGAAACTTCATACCGTCCGAGACGTAAAAGTGTTATGGAAAATATTAACAATAACGGAAAAAAAGTATTATGAAATTAGATTGCCGCTCGATGTACGAACGTACGAGATGTATTATATAAAAGTTGTATGAAAATAGTGATAATAATGAAAAACAAGTAGTATGAAATTATATTCCGCTCGACTTAGGAACTTGTCGAAAAAGATGAATTGTGAAAGTTGAATGGAGTTGTTTTTTATGTAGGAGCCGTTCGAGGTATATAATATAAAAGTGCTATGAAAATATTAACAATAACGGAAAAAAGTATTATGAAATTAGATCGCCGCTCGATGTATGAACGTCCGAGATGTATTATATAAAAGTTGTATTAAATTAGTGATAATAATGAAAAACAAGTAGTATGAAATTATATTCCGCTCGATATAAGAACTTGTCGAAAAAGATGAATTGCGAAAATTGAATGGAGATGTTTTGTATGTAGGAGCCGTTCGAGGTATATTATATAAAAGTGTTATGGAAAATATTGACAATAACGGAAAAAATGTATTATGAAATTAGATCGCCGCTCGATGAACGAACGTACGAGATGTATTATATAAAAGTTGTATGAAAATAGTAATAATTATGAAAAACAAGTATTATGAAATGAGATTTTCCCTAAATATATGAACTTGTCGAAAAAGATGAATTGTGAAAGTTGAATGGAGATGTTTTGTATGTAGGAGCCGTTCGAGGTATATTATATAAAAGTGCTATGAAAATATTAACAATAACGGAAAAAAGTATTATGAAATTAGATCGCCGCTCGATGTATGAACGTCCGAGATGTATTATATAAAAGTTGTATTAAATTAGTGATAATAATGAAAAACAAGTAGTATGAAATTATATTCCGCTCGACTTAGGAACTTGTCGAAAAAGATGAATTGTGAAAGTTGAATGGAGTTGTTTTTTATGTAGGAGCCGTTCGAGGTATATAATATAAAAGTGCTATGAAAATATTAACAATAACGGAAAAAAGTATTATGAAATTAGATCGCCGCTCGATGTATGAACGTCCGAGATGTATTATATAAAAGTTGTATTAAATTAGTGATAATAATGAAAAACAAGTAGTATGAAATTATATTCCGCTCGATATAAGAACTTGTCGAAAAAGATGAATTGCGAAAATTGAATGGAGATGTTTTGTATGTAGGAGCCGTTCGAGGTATATTATATAAAAGTGTTATGGAAAATATTAACAATAACGGAAAAAATGTATTATGAAATTAGATCGCCGCTCGATGAACGAACGTACGAGATGTATTATATAAAAGTTGTATGAAAATAGTAATAATTATGAAAAACAAGTATTATGAAATGAGATTTTCCCTAAATATATGAACTTGTCGAAAAAGATGAATTGTGAAAGTTGAATGGAGATGTTTTGTATGTAGGAACCGTTCGAGGTATATTATATAAAAGTGTTATGGAAAATATTGACAATAACGGAAAAAATGTATTATGAAATTAGATCGCCGCTCGATGAACGAACGTACGAGATGTATTATATAAAAGTTGTATGAAAATAGTAATAATTATGAAAAACAAGTATTATGAAATGAGATTTTCCCTAAATATATGAACTTGTCGAAAAAGATGAATTGTGAAAGTTGAATGGAGATGTTTTGTATGTAGGAACCGTTCGAGGTATATTATATAAAAGTGTTATGGAAAATATTAACAATAACGGAAAAAATGTATTATGAAATTAGATCGCCGCTCGATGAACGAACGTACGAGATGTATTATATAAAAGTTGTATGAAAATAGTAATAATTATGAAAAACAAGTATTATGAAATGAGATTTTCCCTAAATATATGAACTTGTCGAAAAAGATGAATTGTAAAAGTTGAATGGAGATGTTTTGTATGTAGGAACCGTTCGAGGTATATTATATAAAAGTGTTATGGAAAATATTGACAATAACGGAAAAAATGTATTATGAAATTAGATCGCCGCTCGATGAACGAACGTACGAGATGTATTATATAAAAGTTGTATGAAAATAGTAATAATTATGAAAAACAAGTATTATGAAATGAGATTTTCCCTAAATATATGAACTTGTCGAAAAAGATGAATTGTGAAAGTTGAATGGAGATGTTTTGTATGTAGGAGCCGTTCGAGGTATATTATATAAAAGTGCTATGAAAATATTAACAATAACGGAAAAAAGTATTATGAAATTAGATCGCCGCTCGATGTATGAACGTCCGAGATGTATTATATAAAAGTTGTATTAAATTAGTGATAATAATGAAAAACAAGTAGTATGAAATTATATTCCGCTCGACTTAGGAACTTGTCGAAAAAGATGAATTGTGAAAGTTGAATGGAGTTGTTTTTTATGTAGGAGCCGTTCGAGGTATATAATATAAAAGTGCTATGAAAATATTAACAATAACGGAAAAAAGTATTATGAAATTAGATCGCCGCTCGATGTATGAACGTCCGAGATGTATTATATAAAAGTTGTATTAAATTAGTGATAATAATGAAAAACAAGTAGTATGAAATTATATTCCGCTCGATATAAGAACTTGTCGAAAAAGATGAATTGCGAAAATTGAATGGAGATGTTTTGTATGTAGGAGCCGTTCGAGGTATATTATATAAAAGTGTTATGAAAAGTATTAACAATAACGGAAAACAGTATTATGAAATTAGATGACCGCTCGATGTATGAACGTCCGAGGTGCATTATATAAAAGTTGTATAAAATTAGTGATAATAATAAAAAACAATTATTGTGAAATTTTATTCCGCTCGACTTAGGAACTTGTCGAAAAAGATGAATTGCGAAAATTGAAAGTTTGGCGCCTGGCCGGCAGAGGGCGCTAGTGTCTATAAAACCGTGTTAAGTGTGGCTTCTGGCCGGCAGGTGGCGCTAGTGTCTGTGAATTCGTGCAAGTTTGGCGCCTGGCCGGCAGAGGGCGCTAGTGTCTATAAAACCGTGTTAAGTGTGGCTTCTGGCCGGCAGGTGGCGCTAGTGTCTGTAAATTCGTGTCAAGTTTGGCGTCTGGCCGGCAGAGGGCGCTAGTATCTATAAAACCGTGTTTAGTTTGTCTTCTGGCCGGCAGAGGGCGCTAGTGTCTGTAAATTCGTGTCAAGTTTGGCGTCTGGCTGGCAGAGGGCGCTAGTGTCTATAAAACCGTGTTTAGTTTGTCTTCTGGCCGGCAGGTGGCGCTAGTGTGTATAAAACCGTGTTAAGCGTGGCTTCAGGCCGGCAGAGGGCGCTAGTGTCTATAAAACCGTGTTTAGTTTGTCTTCTTGCCGGCAGGTGGCGCTAGTGTCTATAAAACCGTGTTTAGTTTTTCTTCTGGCCGGTAGGATATAAGAACTTGTCGAGGTGTAACATATAAAAGTTGTATGAAATAGTAATAACATCGAAAAAAACAAACCGTGTCAAGTTTGGCGCCTGGCCGGCAGAGGGCGCTAGTGTCTATAAAACCGTGTTAAGTGTGGCTTCTGGCCGGCAGGTGGCGCTAGTGTCTGTAAATTCGTGTCAAGTTTGGCGTCTGGCCGGTAGAGGGCACTAGTGTCTATAAAACCGTGTTAAGTGTGGCTTCTGGCCGGCAGAGGGCGCTAGTGTCTGTAAATTCGTGTCAAGTTTGGCGCCTGGCCGGCAGAGGGCGCTAGTGTCTATAAAACCGTGTTTAGTTTGTCTTCTGGCCGGCAGGTGGCGCTAGTGTCTGTAAATTCGTGTTAAGTGTGGCTTCTGGCCGGCAGGTGGCGCTAGTGTCTGTGAATTCGTGCAAGTTTCGCGCCTGGCCGGCAGAGGGCGCTAGTGTCTATAAAACCGTGTTAAGTGTGGCTTCTGGCCGGCAGGTGGCGCTAGTGTCTGTAAATTCGTGTCAAGTTTGGCGTCTGGCCGGTAGAGGGCACTAGTGTCTATAAAACCGTGTTAAGTGTGGCTTCTGGCCGGCAGGTGGCGCTAGTGTCTGTGAATTCGTGCAAGTTTGGCGCCTGGCCGGCAGAGGGCGCTAGTGTCTATAAAACCGTGTTAAGTGTGGCTTCTGGCCGGCAGGTGGCGCTAGTGTCTGTAAATTCGTGTCAAGTTTGGCGTCTGGCCGGCAGAGGGCGCTAGTGTCTATAAAACCGTGTTTAGTTTGTCTTCTGGCCGGCAGAGGGCGCTAGTGTCTGTAAATTCGTGTCAAGTTTGGCGTCTGGCTGGCAGAGGGCGCTAGTGTCTATAAAACCGTGTTTAGTTTGTCTTCTGGCCGGCAGGTGGCGCTAGTGTGTATAAAACCGTGTTAAGCGTGGCTTCAGGCCGGCAGAGGGCGCTAGTGTCTATAAAACCGTGTTTAGTTTGTCTTCTTGCCGGCAGGTGGCGCTAGTGTCTATAAAACCGTGTTTAGTTTTTCTTCTGGCCGGTAGGATATAAGAACTTGTCGAGGTGTAACATATAAAAGTTGTATGAAATAGTAATAACATCGAAAAAAAAAAACCGTGTCAAGTTTGGCGCCTGGCCGGCAGAGGGCGCTAGTGTCTATAAAACCGTGTTAAGTGTGGCTTCTGGCCGGCAGGTGGCGCTAGTGTCTATAAAACCGTGTTTAGTTTGTCTTCTGGCCGGCAGAGGGCGCTAGTGTCTATAAAACCGTGTTAAGTGTGGCTTCTGGCCGGCAGGTGGCGCTAGTGTCTGTGAATTCGTGCAAGTTTGGCGCCTGGCCGGCAGAGGGCGCTAGTGTCTATAAAACCGTGTTAAGTGTGGCTTCTGGCCGGCAGGTGGCGCTAGTGTCTGTAAATTCGTGTCAAGTTTGGCGCCTGGCCGGCAGAGGGCGCTAGTGTCTATAAAACCGTGTTTAGTTTGTCTTCTGGCCGGCAGAGGGCGCTAGTGTCTATAAAACCGTGTTAAGTGTGGCTTCTGGCCGGCAGGTGGCGCTAGTGTCTGTGAATTCGTGCAAGTTTGGCGCCTGGCCGGCAGAGGGCGCTAGTGTCTATAAAACCGTGTTTAGTTTGTCTTCTGGCCGGCAGAGGGCGCTAGTGTCTGTAAATTCGTGTCAAGTTTGGCGTCTGGCTGGCAGAGGGCGCTAGTGTCTATAAAACCGTGTTTAGTTTGTCTTCTGGCCGGCAGGTGGCGCTAGTGTGTATAAAACCGTGTTAAGCGTGGCTTCAGGCCGGCAGAGGGCGCTAGTGTCTATAAAACCGTGTTTAGTTTGTCTTCTTGCCGGCAGGTGGCGCTAGTGTCTATAAAACCGTGTTTAGTTTTTCTTCTGGCCGGTAGGATATAAGAACTTGTCGAGGTGTAACATATAAAAGTTGTATGAAATAGTAATAACATCGAAAAAAAAAAACCGTGTCAAGTTTGGCGCCTGGCCGGCAGAGGGCGCTAGTGTCTATAAAACCGTGTTAAGTGTGGCTTCTGGCCGGCAGGTGGCGCTAGTGTCTGTAAATTCGTGTCAAGTTTGGCGTCTGGCCGGTAGAGGGCACTAGTGTCTATAAAACCGTGTTAAGTGTGGCTTCTGGCCGGCAGAGGGCGCTAGTGTCTGTAAATTCGTGTCAAGTTTGGCGCCTGGCCGGCAGAGGGCGCTAGTGTCTATAAAACCGTGTTAAGTGTGGCTTCTGGCCGGCAGGTGGCGCTAGTGTCTGTAAATTCGTGTCAAGTTTGGCGTCTGGCCGGTAGAGGGCACTAGTGTCTATAAAACCGTGTTAAGTGTGGCTTCTGGCCGGCAGAGGGCGCTAGTGTCTGTAAATTCGTGTCAAGTTTGGCGCCTGGCCGGCAGAGGGCGCTAGTGTCTATAAAACCGTGTTTAGTTTGTCTTCTGGCCGGCAGGTGGCGCTAGTGTCTGTAAATTCGTGTTAAGTGTGGCTTCTGGCCGGCAGGTGGCGCTAGTGTCTGTGAATTCGTGCAAGTTTCGCGCCTGGCCGGCAGAGGGCGCTAGTGTCTATAAAACCGTGTTAAGTGTGGCTTCTGGCCGGCAGGTGGCGCTAGTGTCTGTAAATTCGTGTCAAGTTTGGCGTCTGGCCGGTAGAGGGCACTAGTGTCTATAAAACCGTGTTAAGTGTGGCTTCTGGCCGGCAGGTGGCGCTAGTGTCTGTGAATTCGTGCAAGTTTGGCGCCTGGCCGGCAGAGGGCGCTAGTGTCTATAAAACCGTGTTAAGTGTGGCTTCTGGCCGGCAGGTGGCGCTAGTGTCTGTAAATTCGTGTCAAGTTTGGCGTCTGGCCGGCAGAGGGCGCTAGTGTCTATAAAACCGTGTTTAGTTTGTCTTCTGGCCGGCAGAGGGCGCTAGTGTCTGTAAATTCGTGTCAAGTTTGGCGTCTGGCTGGCAGAGGGCGCTAGTGTCTATAAAACCGTGTTTAGTTTGTCTTCTGGCCGGCAGGTGGCGCTAGTGTGTATAAAACCGTGTTAAGCGTGGCTTCAGGCCGGCAGAGGGCGCTAGTGTCTATAAAACCGTGTTTAGTTTGTCTTCTTGCCGGCAGGTGGCGCTAGTGTCTATAAAACCGTGTTTAGTTTTTCTTCTGGCCGGTAGGATATAAGAACTTGTCGAGGTGTAACATATAAAAGTTGTATGAAATAGTAATAACATCGAAAAAAAAAAACCGTGTCAAGTTTGGCGCCTGGCCGGCAGAGGGCGCTAGTGTCTATAAAACCGTGTTAAGTGTGGCTTCTGGCCGGCAGGTGGCGCTAGTGTCTATAAAACCGTGTTTAGTTTGTCTTCTGGCCGGCAGAGGGCGCTAGTGTCTATAAAACCGTGTTAAGTGTGGCTTCTGGCCGGCAGGTGGCGCTAGTGTCTGTGAATTCGTGCAAGTTTGGCGCCTGGCCGGCAGAGGGCGCTAGTGTCTATAAAACCGTGTTAAGTGTGGCTTCTGGCCGGCAGGTGGCGCTAGTGTCTGTAAATTCGTGTCAAGTTTGGCGCCTGGCCGGCAGAGGGCGCTAGTGTCTATAAAACCGTGTTTAGTTTGTCTTCTGGCCGGCAGAGGGCGCTAGTGTCTATAAAACCGTGTTTAGTTTGTCTTCTGGCCGGCAGAGGGCGCTAGTGTCTGTAAATTCGTGTCAAGTTTGGCGTCTGGCTGGCAGAGGGCGCTAGTGTCTATAAAACCGTGTTTAGTTTGTCTTCTGGCCGGCAGGTGGCGCTAGTGTGTATAAAACCGTGTTAAGCGTGGCTTCAGGCCGGCAGAGGGCGCTAGTGTCTATAAAACCGTGTTTAGTTTGTCTTCTTGCCGGCAGGTGGCGCTAGTGTCTATAAAACCGTGTTTAGTTTTTCTTCTGGCCGGTAGGATATAAGAACTTGTCGAGGTGTAACATATAAAAGTTGTATGAAATAGTAATAACATCGAAAAAAAAAAACCGTGTCAAGTTTGGCGCCTGGCCGGCAGAGGGCGCTAGTGTCTATAAAACCGTGTTAAGTGTGGCTTCTGGCCGGCAGGTGGCGCTAGTGTCTGTAAATTCGTGTCAAGTTTGGCGTCTGGCCGGTAGAGGGCACTAGTGTCTATAAAACCGTGTTAAGTGTGGCTTCTGGCCGGCAGAGGGCGCTAGTGTCTGTAAATTCGTGTCAAGTTTGGCGCCTGGCCGGCAGAGGGCGCTAGTGTCTATAAAACCGTGTTAAGTGTGGCTTCTGGCCGGCAGGTGGCGCTAGTGTCTGTAAATTCGTGTCAAGTTTGGAGTCTGGCCGGTAGAGGGCACTAGTGTCTATAAAACCGTGTTAAGTGTGGCTTCTGGCCGGCAGAGGGCGCTAGTGTCTGTAAATTCGTGTCAAGTTTGGCGCCTGGCCGGCAGAGGGCGCTAGTGTCTATAAAACCGTGTTTAGTTTGTCTTCTGGCCGGCAGGTGGCGCTAGTGTCTGTAAATTCGTGTTAAGTGTGGCTTCTGGCCGGCAGGTGGCGCTAGTGTCTGTGAATTCGTGCAAGTTTCGCGCCTGGCCGGCAGAGGGCGCTAGTGTCTATAAAACCGTGTTAAGTGTGGCTTCTGGCCGGCAGGTGGCGCTAGTGTCTGTAAATTCGTGTCAAGTTTGGCGTCTGGCCGGTAGAGGGCACTAGTGTCTATAAAACCGTGTTAAGTGTGGCTTCTGGCCGGCAGGTGGCGCTAGTGTCTGTGAATTCGTGCAAGTTTGGCGCCTGGCCGGCAGAGGGCGCTAGTGTCTATAAAACCGTGTTAAGTGTGGCTTCTGGCCGGCAGGTGGCGCTAGTGTCTGTAAATTCGTGTCAAGTTTGGCGTCTGGCCGGCAGAGGGCGCTAGTGTCTATAAAACCGTGTTTAGTTTGTCTTCTGGCCGGCAGAGGGCGCTAGTGTCTGTAAATTCGTGTCAAGTTTGGCGTCTGGCTGGCAGAGGGCGCTAGTGTCTATAAAACCGTGTTTAGTTTGTCTTCTGGCCGGCAGGTGGCGCTAGTGTGTATAAAACCGTGTTAAGCGTGGCTTCAGGCCGGCAGAGGGCGCTAGTGTCTATAAAACCGTGTTTAGTTTGTCTTCTTGCCGGCAGGTGGCGCTAGTGTCTATAAAACCGTGTTTAGTTTTTCTTCTGGCCGGTAGGATATAAGAACTTGTCGAGGTGTAACATATAAAAGTTGTATGAAATAGTAATAACATCGAAAAAAAAAAACCGTGTCAAGTTTGGCGCCTGGCCGGCAGAGGGCGCTAGTGTCTATAAAACCGTGTTAAGTGTGGCTTCTGGCCGGCAGGTGGCGCTAGTGTCTATAAAACCGTGTTTAGTTTGTCTTCTGGCCGGCAGAGGGCGCTAGTGTCTATAAAACCGTGTTAAGTGTGGCTTCTGGCCGGCAGGTGGCGCTAGTGTCTGTGAATTCGTGCAAGTTTGGCGCCTGGCCGGCAGAGGGCGCTAGTGTCTATAAAACCGTGTTAAGTGTGGCTTCTGGCCGGCAAGTGGCGCTAGTGTCTGTAAATTCGTGTCAAGTTTGGCGCCTGGCCGGCAGAGGGCGCTAGTGTCTATAAAACCGTGTTTAGTTTGTCTTCTGGCCGGCAGAGGGCGCTAGTGTCTATAAAACCGTGTTAAGTGTGGCTTCTGGCCGGCAGGTGGCGCTAGTGTCTGTGAATTCGTGTCAAGTTTGGCGTCTGGCCGGCAGAGGGCGCTAGTGTCTATAAAACCGTGTTTAGTTTGTCTTCTGGCCGGCAGAGGGCGCTAGTGTCTGTAAATTCGTGTCAAGTTTGGCGTCTGGCTGGCAGAGGGCGCTAGTGTCTATAAAACCGTGTTTAGTTTGTCTTCTGGCCGGCAGGTGGCGCTAGTGTGTATAAAACCGTGTTAAGCGTGGCTTCAGGCCGGCAGAGGGCGCTAGTGTCTATAAAACCGTGTTTAGTTTGTCTTCTTGCCGGCAGGTGGCGCTAGTGTCTATAAAACCGTGTTTAGTTTTTCTTCTGGCCGGTAGGATATAAGAACTTGTCGAGGTGTAACATATAAAAGTTGTATGAAATAGTAATAACATCGAAAAAAAAAAACCGTGTCAAGTTTGGCGCCTGGCCGGCAGAGGGCGCTAGTGTCTATAAAACCGTGTTAAGTGTGGCTTCTGGCCGGCAGGTGGCGCTAGTGTCTGTAAATTCGTGTCAAGTTTGGCGTCTGGCCGGTAGAGGGCACTAGTGTCTATAAAACCGTGTTAAGTGTGGCTTCTGGCCGGCAGAGGGCGCTAGTGTCTGTAAATTCGTGTCAAGTTTGGCGCCTGGCCGGCAGAGGGCGCTAGTGTCTATAAAACCGTGTTAAGTGTGGCTTCTGGCCGGCAGGTGGCGCTAGTGTCTGTAAATTCGTGTCAAGTTTGGCGTCTGGCCGGCAGAGGGCGCTAGTGTATTATGAAGTATGAAGTATGAAG
>NW_026614255.1:20000-42500 GCF_026230105.1 Diorhabda sublineata
GACTTCCGAATATGCCCCTATACTCGGACTCTATTGACGCAATGTCAGGTAGTACATCGTCCCCCCAGAGCGGTTTCCCGTCTAGGATATCACGCGCCAAAGCGGCTCGATCGGATCGATATCGTCGTTGGACGATTTTGTATTTATATGAACGCTCATGGTTCCTGTTATTAAAGACTGGGGCCTTGCGGTTTCCGTTTGCCTTCGTTTTGGGCTTCCCAGTCCCTGCTTCGTTGAAGAGAGCAGTAATATATTCATTCACCTCTTTTCTCACTCCCTCTCTATGGCGGTCTAGGTTGGTGAATTGAGAGTAACGGAATAAAGTGCTATCATAAGTATTCCATCCGTCATTAGCGTGCCAGTAATCGTATAAAAACGTAGAGATTGTATTGTGCCGGTGTTCTATCGCAATGGGTACGAACTCCTCAGCATTCGGATTAAGACTCTGACGATCTTTAAAGGTTGAGTCCCTGCCTCGATCTCTAGGACTCTCGAGAAGAGAGAATTCCACTACTTCGCCCTCTGCTTCCTCGTGAGGCCGCGCGTTTTCGTTCTCAAGTTGTTCGAGAACGTCTACGCGGGCCTCGATGTTGTTTTCGTTTCTGAGGAATTCGAGGAGTTCCTTGTATCTATCCTGTTTCCGTCTATATTTTATAGAGTCGATGGTACGGTTAGGATAGATACTTTGGAGATGTTTATTGATGAAACGGCCCGTATAGGCAAGTTCATGTTTGGCCATTTCAATGTAATCCTCATCCTCGAATTCAACGGGGGCATTAGGCTTTTCGTAGAGATTCTCAAGCTCCTCATTGTACTCCACGGGGTGCGCTCTCCGCATGTGCTGTCGCATTCCAGCGTAAGTCTTATATGTTTGTTTGCATACGGAGCAAACATTGCCGTCAGCCGGGGGTGCACCCCGGCAGCGTAGCCTTCTTAAATGGGTCTGAAGCCCAGTATCAGTGGCGAAAGTTTTTCCACATATGCACAAGACCATAGTTCTAGGACTGAAACTAGGTCTGTCGTAAGTTCAATTCAGTTAATATGGGATAGTTGGGTAGACAGGAAAAGACTTGTCTACCACTTAAATAAAAAGTCGGAAGGTGTACTATCCCTAAAACTAAAACCCCCAGGAGTCTGGAGGTGGGCACGGTCCGATAAAGAAGCCAGATAGGTGACCGTGGGGCAGTCTTCGGATGATCCCAATCTCTTAGAATAGACAAGAGATTGCCGTGTTGGATCAAGACTAAGAATCCTATCTGGGGCGCTCTGTACGTTAGCCACGCTAAAATAAATTCTAGCGTGTTACCGACTCTACCACGGGGAGGTGTACAGAACTTGATTAGGAGAGGCTGCAAACTTTAAAAGCTCACAACCGGGGTTTCAAAGGCTTTGGATGAATTGAACAGAAAAGGTCGCTCTGCCGCTTTCTAACCGCCTTCAAAAATTCCGGTCGCACTACTTTCTCCGCTACAGTTCCTAACCCTTAAGAGAGTCATAGTTACTCCCGCCGTTTACCCGCGCTTGCTTGAATTTCTTCACTTTGACATTCAGAGCACTGGGCAGAAATCACATTGAGTCAACACCCGTTGGGGCCATCGCAATGCTTTGTTTTAATTAGACAGTCGGATTCCCCTAGTCCGTGCCAGTTCTGAGCTGACCGTTGAATGGCGGCCGAAGAGGATATCCAAATACCGATTAAGGTAATATGGAACCTCGCAGCAAGACGGTTCCGCGGGAGGCCAAGGCACGGGACCGAACTCGGATCCATAATCATCACAAATACTCCAACCATGAAGGAAGGAGAGAGATGCTCCAATTACTTCACCTCGCCCAGGCCCGGCACGTCAGCCGTGACCCACTTCCTCGCCAAGCCCGACACGCCCCGATCCTCAGAGCCAATCCTTATCCCGAAGTTACGGATCCAATTTGCCGACTTCCCTTACCTACATTATTCTATCGACTAGAGGCTCTTCACCTTGGAGACCTGCTGCGGATATGGGTACGAACCGGCGCGAGCCTCCACGTGGCCCTCTCCTGGATTTTCAAGGTCCGAGGGGAAGATCCGGACACCGCTGCAACTGCGGTGCTCTTCGCGTTCCAAACCATATCTCCCTGCTAGAGGATTCCATGGAACTCGAACGCTTATGCAGAAAAGAAAACTCTTCCCGGATCTCCCGACGGCGTCTCCAGGTCCTTTTGGGTTACCCCGACGAACTCTCTTGCGAGGGCCCGACTTTTTGACGGTTCCGCTGCCGGGTTCCGGAATAGGAACCGGATTCCCTTTCGCCCGATGGGTGTGTACAAACTTTTTACGTGTTTGTGTACACGTACACACGTACGTACGTACGTAAATAATAAAGCTACACCACATCAACATCGGCTTTCGCCTAGGGCTTAGGATCGACTGACTCGTGTGCAACGGCTGTTCACACGAAACCCTTCTCCACGTCAGTCCTCCAGGGCCTCGCTGGAGTATTTGCTACTACCACCAAGATCTGCACCGACGGCGGCTCCAGACGGCCTCACGGCCAATCCTTCTGCGCACACCGCCGCGACCCTCCTACTCGTCAGAGCTTCATGGTCGCGCGCAAAACGCGAACCGCACATGCCGCTGACGGTCGAGTATAAGCACGACGCTTCAGCGCCATCCATTTTCAGGGCTAGTAACTTCGGCAGATGAGTTGTTACACACTCCTTGGCGGATTCCGACTTCCATGGCCACCGTCCTGCTGTCTTAAGTTACCAACGCCTTTCATGGTATCCCATAAGCGTCGATTTTGGCGCTTTAACTCGACGTTTGGTTCATCCCACAGCGCCAGTTCTGCTTACCAAAAATGGCCCACTTGGCACTCTGATTCGAGTCTCGCGGCTTCATAAGTTCGAGCAAGCCGGAGATCTCACCCATTTAAAGTTTGAGAATAGGTTGAGGTCGTTTCGACCCCAATGCCTCTAATCATTCGCTTTACCGGATGAAACTCGTACGCTACGAGCGCCAGCTATCCTGAGGGAAACTTCGGAGGGAACCAGCTACTAGATGGTTCGATTAGTCTTTCGCCCCTATACCCAGTTCCGACGATCGATTTGCACGTCAGAATCGCTACGGACCTCCATCAGGGTTTCCCCTGACTTCGTCCTGACCAGGCATAGTTCACCATCTTTCGGGTCCCAGCGTGTACGCTCTTGGTGCGCCTCTTCTCGTAATGAGAACGAGACGCCCCGGGAGTGCGAAGCGATCCAATTTATTAAAAAAGCAAATCGCTTATCCTCCCTTGGTCTACGCGAGGTAAACCTTTACTTTCATTACGCCTTTAGGTTTAGTTATTTCCCAATGACTCGCGCACATGCTAGACTCCTTGGTCCGTGTTTCAAGACGGGTCCTGAAATTACCCAAATCGATAGCGTCGTTGATCGGCGTTTCGAAACGAGGTCTGTTCGAGAACACCGTACCAACAGTCGTTCCGGGACAGAATCGGCATTATGTCCGATTACCGTCAAACACGAAACGCTCTTGCTACGGGCCGAACGCTAATTATAATTTAGCGGCCCCGCGCCATATTTGTACCGTCGAGCGAGTCTGTCGGAATATCGAGGGTCCGCATGAAAAAATCAAGTGGTCTCCACCTCGAGTCTTAAACAGACACCCAACGGATCACGACGTCCTACTAGAGGAAAAGTGCACGCGTTCGATATCGATTAGAAAAACGTAAAACGCGATTTATTGTGTTGCCGAAACAACAACAATATCCGTCATACAAACGTTCAACTTCAATTATCGAAACGCGAATGAATTTCCTCTTTCGACCTTTCGGGTTTCTCAGGTTTACCCCTGAACGGTTTCACGTACTCTTGAACTCTCTCTTCAAAGTGCTTTTCAACTTTCCCTCACGGTACTTGTTCGCTATCGGTCTCGTGGTCATATTTAGCCTTAGATGGAGTTTACCACCCACTTAGGGCTGCACTCTCAAGCAACCCGACTCTCAGGAGAGATCCTCACGCAATCGGCAACGGTCGCTACGGGCCTGGCACCCTCTATGGGCTGTGGCCCCGTTCAAGAAGGACTTGGACGCGCCGCACGATCTCGTGATAAACGGATCCTCCCTAACACCACATTTCCCGGTGGCCGATATCGACCACGGGATTCGGTGCTGGGCTTTTCCCTGTTCGCTCGCAGCTACTAAGGGAATCCTAGTTAGTTTCTTTTCCTCCGCTTAGTAATATGCTTAAATTCAGCGGGTAATCTCACCTGCTCTGAGGTCGATATATTATAATATATCTATAATATTTAAATACAATTCGCTAAAATATCACAAAAAAAAAAAACGTGTGTTTAATCACATTATACGAAATATAACATTATTTGTTTTTATTTATAGAGGCGGCAGAGCAAGTTATACATATATATATATATATATATATATATATATATATATATATATAATTCATATATTTTGTCGATACAGTATAAATGATATAAAAAAAAACACTGGTCAGACGTCCAGTCTTCGAAACTTTATTATTTCTCTCGGACACGACGACCGCGTTATCATTTTAAATATATATAATATATACACTTATTTATCGACTATATATACGTAAATATAACTCTACCAAACAAATTTTATGTATTTCATATAAAAATACACACGATCAATTTATGGTAGTAATAGCGTCGTTGTGTTCAAAAATTGCGCAAATTTTTTCTATAAAAAATTTACGCTGCTTTTCGCATTTTAGGATGCCGCACAAAAAAAAAATACGCACAAGTTTATAGTATGTGCGTGTGTTTTCTTTTAGTGTGCGTTATTGTGTCTCACACATCCAACACGCTTAGTCATTTATTTTTCTATAATAAATTGAAAAATTTTAAATTCTAAGCAGTCTTTTAAATTGATACGACCCTCAGTCAGGAGTGGTCCGGGAACGAGTATCCGAGGACCGCAATGTGCGTTCGAAATGTCGATGTTCATGTGTCCTGCAGTTCACAAGTTGACGCGCAATTAGCTGCGTTCTTCATCGACCCACGAGCCAAGTGATTCACCGTTCAGGGTAATCATTTTATTATGTCGTTTTCTCATATTCTATTCGTCGTATTTTTAATATTTGATTATTAAATTAATAATAATATTATAATATTTTATACGCGTATAGAATTATCTAACGACATTTATATATATATATATATATATATATATATATATATATTATTTATTAAATGGTAATTATATATAAATTTTAGAGAAATTATAATATCGTACTTAAAAATATCCGATAAATTTTAACCGCTGCACATGTTTTATTACAAACGAGGCGCGCATAGACAGATATCTCGCACGATATATTCCTCTTAATTATTACAAGTTTTTTAATCTTGAAAGTTTTATACAAATTTCGACACGGTCGGGCGTAAATCTTCGAACACCTTCGAAATAATACGTGAAATATTATTTCTAAAACGAATTTTTATACATATCGAAAGAATCGACACGTGCTTAAAAGTTTCGTTTAGGTACCCGGATGAAGAAAATGTCTTATCATCTCACATAATCATCATCACATATAATATTGTCGAAATTTTTTTGTATTACCTTCGATCGATAAAAAACTTATGTAATAATAAAAAAACGAAATAAAATTTCTCCATAAAAATACAGAAGACAGACACACACGACGACAACAACAACAACAACAACAACAACAGACGACGTTTCAATAATCTATATATTTTTCGTTTATTATAATAACGATTCTTTATATTAGAACGTTTTTAGTTAACAAGAAATTTTGTTAATGATCGTTCTGTCAATCGTTAATATATATATATATATATATAATAATAAAAATATATTGTTACTACTATTGTGTCGTCATCGTCGTTCGTCGTCGTCGTCGTCGTCGACTCCTTCTACTAATCTATGATAAAAATTTTTCGTTATTTTTACTGTAAATTTATATATGTAGATATATATTTTATAGACGTATGAAATATATTTATCTTTTTTTTTTTTAAATATTATTCGAAACTTGTTCGAATTTTATAAAAAAAAAAAAAAAAATTTCAATATATATACATCATATATTTATATCATATATAAATTTTCTTTTGAAGAGTTCGATTATTTTGTAGAAAAGAAAAATTTCTTTCACAATTATATATAATATAATAATACAGACTTGATTTCGTTTTTTTATTTTTTGTTTAAAAACGAACAAATACTCTGTAATGATCCTTCCGCAGGTTCACCTACGGAAACCTTGTTACGACTTTTACTTCCTCTAAATGATCAAGTTTGGTCATCTTTCCGAAGCATCGGCGACGCCGAAACGCCACCGCGCTCAGTCCGAAGACCTCACTAAATCATTCAATCGGTAGTAGCGACGGGCGGTGTGTACAAAGGGCAGGGACGTAATCAACGCGAGCTTATGACTCGCGCTTACTGGGAATTCCTCGTTCATGGGGAACAATTGCAAGCCCCAATCCCTAGCACGAAGGAGGTTCAGCGGGTTACCCGGGCCGCTCGGCCAGGGAGGACACGCTGATTCCTTCAGTGTAGCGCGCGTGCGGCCCAGAACATCTAAGGGCATCACAGACCTGTTATTGCTCAATCTCGTGCGGCTAGAAGCCGCCTGTCCCTCTAAGAAGAATTATTTGTACGCCGACAGTAAAAACCGCGAACGGCAAGAGCCGAAACTCAATACCGACGGGCCTTTGGGATGTCGAAATACGCCTAGTTAGCAGGCTAGAGTCTCGTTCGTTATCGGAATTAACCAGACAAATCGCTCCACCAACTAAGAACGGCCATGCACCACCACCCACCGAATCAAGAAAGAGCTCTCAATCTGTCAATCCTTCCGGTGTCCGGGCCTGGTGAGGTTTCCCGTGTTGAGTCAAATTAAGCCGCAGGCTCCACTCCTGGTGGTGCCCTTCCGTCAATTCCTTTAAGTTTCAGCTTTGCAACCATACTTCCCCCGGAACCCAAAAGCTTTGGTTTCCCGGAAGCTGCCCGCCGAGTCATCGGAGGAACGTCGGCGGATCGCTAGCTGGCATCGTTTATGGTTAGAACTAGGGCGGTATCTGATCGCCTTCGAACCTCTAACTTTCGTTCTTGATCAATGAAAGCGTTTTTGGCAAATTCTTTCGCTTCTGTCCGTCTTGCGACGATCCAAGAATTTCACCTCTAACGTCGCAATACGAATGCCCCCATCCGTTCCTATTAATCATTACCTCGGGGTTCCGAAAACCAACAAAATAGAACCGAGGTCCTATTCCATTATTCCATGCACACAGTATTCAGGCAAAATTTTGGCCTGCTTTAAGCACTCTAATTTGTTCAAAGTAAACGTGCCGGCCCACCTCGACACTCAGTCAAGAGCACCGCGGCGGGATTGAGTTGGGCCGCCCTTGCGAGCTAAGCCCACCGGCAGGACGTCCCACGACACGCCAGTTGACACCGCGTACGATGAACCAGCGGCGTGGGACACAGATTCGACTACGAGCTTTTTAACCGCAACAACTTTAATATACGCTATTGGAGCTGGAATTACCGCGGCTGCTGGCACCAGACTTGCCCTCCAATTGATCCTCGTTAAAGGGTTTAGAGTGTACTCATTCCGATTACGGGGCCTCGGATGAGTCCCGTATCGTTATTTTTCGTCACTACCTCCCCGTGCCGGGAGTGGGTAATTTGCGCGCCTGCTGCCTTCCTTGGATGTGGTAGCCGTTTCTCAGGCTCCCTCTCCGGAATCGAACCCTGATTCCCCGTTACCCGTTACAACCATGGTAGGCGCAGAACCTACCATCGACAGTTGATAAGGCAGACATTTGAAAGATGCGTCGCCGGTGCGAGACCGTGCGATCAGCGAAAAGTTATTCAGAGTCACCAAATTGTACGATGACGAGCAAGCCCGCCACCGATTGGTTTTGATCTAATAAAAGCGCTCCTTCCGTCTCCGGTCGGAACTCTGTTTGCATGTATTAGCTCTAGAATTACCACAGTTATCCAAGTAAATGTGGGTACGATCTAAGGAACCATAACTGATTTAATGAGCCTTTCGCGGTTTCACCTTAATTTGGCTTGTACTGAGACATGCATGGCTTAATCTTTGAGACAAGCATATGACTACTGGCAGGATCAACCAGGGAACTACTATTTGTGTATTTTATATATAATAAAACTATTATCGAAAAAGTTTTAATAACAATATCCACCACATAATGTGAGGATGAGAATTATGATGACGTTTTTTCATATTACATATATTTTATATTTATACACATAATATTTTATATTCATCTATATTCTCGTATATAATAAACACATTGTTATTTACTTTTTCGTTTGCGTGGTGTTTGCTGCGCTTATTATTGAAAATATATAATTTTCGGCGCCACGCTTTATATATTATAATATATTTTTCTTATATTTCATAAAATTTTCACCGAATCGACTATAAATTTATCTAAAATTTAATCGAAATGATATTTTAAATAAGATATAATTACGTCGACCGGAATAGAATTTCGACATTATCTCTACCCTTCGCTAGATTGTAAGCGACATGGTTTACAATTAGATAATAATGAACGAAATTTTTATTCTCGCTCGGAATAATGAGAGTTATCGCAATGTTGTGTAATAATATAAATGTTATATTATTATATATATTTTTATAGACGATCGCATATGAATCGCTCGCGGTAAAACGCTAGCTAAATTCGCGATCTCGCAATATATATTTAATTTGTGGATAAATTGATATAATATCTAAAAAGGGAACCGCTAGCAATATACGATAATATATTGGAGGAGAACGGGGACCCTTTCAGAAAACTATATAATCCACTATAATGTGGAATGACCGATACAACGTCTTTACGTAAATTATAACGAGTTCATTAAAATTTAACGAGACGTCAACTTCGATACACCACACATATATGTGCGCTGTACAACGGTACGCTTTCTACATTAACATTAATAAAGATGTATAGTGAAAATATATAAAAGATGTATTATGAATATTAAAAAGAAGTATTATGAAACTTCATACCGTCCGAGACGTAAAAGTGTTATGGAAAATATTAACAATAACGGAAAAAAAGTATTATGAAATTAGATTGCCGCTCGATGTACGAACGTACGAGATGTATTATATAAAAGTTGTATGAAAATAGTGATAATAATGAAAAACAAGTATTATGAAATGAGATTTTCCCTAAATATATGAACTTGTCGAAAAAGATGAATTGTGAAAGTTGAATGGAGACGTTTTGTGTGTAGGAGCCGTTCGAGGTATATTATATAAAAGTGTTATTGAAAATATTGACAATAACGGAAAAAATGTATTATGAAATTAGATCGCCGCTCGATGAACGAACGTACGAGATGTATTATATAAAAGTTGTATGAAAAAAGTAATAATTATGAAAAACAAGTATTATGAAATGAGATTTTCCCTAAATATATGAACTTGTCGAAAAAGATGAATTGTGAAAGTTGAATGGAGATGTTTTGTATGTAGGAACCGTTCGAGGTATATTATATAAAAGTGTTATGGAAAATATTAACAATAACGGAAAAAATGTATTATGAAATTAGATCGCCGCTCGATGAACGAACGTACGAGATGTATTATATAAAAGTTGTATGAAAATAGTAATAATTATGAAAAACAAGTATTATGAAATGAGATTTTCCCTAAATATATGAACTTGTCGAAAAAGATGAATTGTGAAAGTTGAATGGAGATGTTTTGTATGTAGGAACCGTTCGAGGTATATTATATAAAAGTGTTATGGAAAATATTGACAATAACGGAAAAAATGTATTATGAAATTAGATCGCCGCTCGATGAACGAACGTACGAGATGTATTATATAAAAGTTGTATGAAAATAGTAATAATTATGAAAAACAAGTATTATGAAATGAGATTTTC
Organism: Diorhabda sublineata; assembly: GCF_026230105.1. NCBI lineage: Eukaryota > Metazoa > Arthropoda > Insecta > Coleoptera > Chrysomelidae > Diorhabda > Diorhabda sublineata. The sequence goes on from NW_026614255.1 coordinate 29,936, forward strand.
CCTAAATATATGAACTTGTCGAAAAAGATGAATTGTGAAAGTTGAATGGAGATGTTTTGTATGTAGGAACCGTTCGAGGTATATTATATAAAAGTGTTATGGAAAATATTAACAATAACGGAAAAAATGTATTATGAAATTAGATCGCCGCTCGATGAACGAACGTACGAGATGTATTATATAAAAGTTGTATGAAAATAGTAATAATTATGAAAAACAAGTATTATGAAATGAGATTTTCCCTAAATATATGAACTTGTCGAAAAAGATGAATTGTAAAAGTTGAATGGAGATGTTTTGTATGTAGGAACCGTTCGAGGTATATTATATAAAAGTGTTATGGAAAATATTGACAATAACGGAAAAAATGTATTATGAAATTAGATCGCCGCTCGATGAACGAACGTACGAGATATATTATATAAAAGTTGTATGAAAATAGTAATAATTATGAAAAACAAGTATTATGAAATGAGATTTTCCCTAAATATATGAACTTGTCGAAAAAGATGAATTGTGAAAGTTGAATGGAGATGTTTTGTATGTAGGAGCCGTTCGAGGTATATTATATAAAAGTGCTATGAAAATATTAACAATAACGGAAAAAAGTATTATGAAATTAGATCGCCGCTCGATGTATGAACGTCCGAGATGTATTATATAAAAGTTGTATTAAATTAGTGATAATAATGAAAAACAAGTAGTATGAAATTATATTCCGCTCGATATAAGAACTTGTCGAAAAAGATGAATTGCGAAAATTGAATGGAGATGTTTTGTATGTAGGAGCCGTTCGAGGTATATTATATAAAAGTGTTAAGCGTGGCTTCAGGCCGGCAGAGGGCGCTAGTGTCTGTAAATTCGTGTCAAGTTTGGCGTCTGGCCGGCAGAGGGCGCTAGTGTCTATAAAACCGTGTTAAGTGTGGCTTCTGGCCGGCAGGTGGCGCTAGTGTCTGTAAATTCGTGTCAAGTTTGGCGTCTGGCCGGCAGAGGGCGCTAGTGTCTATAAAACCGTGTTTAGTTTGTCTTCTGGCCGGCAGAGGGCGCTAGTGTCTGTAAATTCGTGTCAAGTTTGGCGTCTGGCTGGCAGAGGGCGCTAGTGTCTATAAAACCGTGTTTAGTTTGTCTTCTGGCCGGCAGAGGGCGCTAGTGTCTATAAAACCGTGTTAAGTGTGGCTTCTGGCCGGCAGGTGGCGCTAGTGTCTGTGAATTCGTGCAAGTTTGGCGCCTGGCCGGCAGAGGGCGCTAGTGTCTATAAAACCGTGTTAAGTGTGGCTTCTGGCCGGCAGGTGGCGCTAGTGTCTGTAAATTCGTGTCAAGTTTGGCGCCTGGCCGGCAGAGGGCGCTAGTGTCTATAAAACCGTGTTAAGTGTGGCTTCTGGCCGGCAGGTGGCGCTAGTGTCTGTAAATTCGTGTCAAGTTTGGCGCCTGGCCGGCAGAGGGCGCTAGTGTCTATAAAACCGTGTTTAGTTTTTCTTCTGGCCGGTAGGATATAAGAACTTGTCGAGGTGTAACATATAAAAGTTGTATGAAATAGTAATAACATCGAAAAAAAAAACCGTGTCAAGTTTGGCGCCTGGCCGGCAGAGGGCGCTAGTGTCTATAAAACCGTGTTAAGTGTGGCTTCTGGCCGGCAGGTGGCGCTAGTGTCTATAAAACCGTGTTTAGTTTGTCTTCTGGCCGGCAGAGGGCGCTAGTGTCTATAAAACCGTGTTAAGTGTGGCTTCTGGCCGGCAGGTGGCGCTAGTGTCTGTGAATTCGTGCAAGTTTGGCGCCTGGCCGGCAGAGGGCGCTAGTGTCTATAAAACCGTGTTAAGTGTGGCTTCTGGCCGGCAGGTGGCGCTAGTGTCTGTAAATTCGTGTCAAGTTTGGCGTCTGGCCGGCAGAGGGCGCTAGTGTCTATAAAACCGTGTTTAGTTTGTCTTCTGGCCGGCAGAGGGCGCTAGTGTCTGTAAATTCGTGTCAAGTTTGGCGTCTGGCTGGCAGAGGGCGCTAGTGTCTATAAAACCGTGTTTAGTTTGTCTTCTGGCCGGCAGGTGGCGCTAGTGTGTATAAAACCGTGTTAAGCGTGGCTTCAGGCCGGCAGAGGGCGCTAGTGTCTATAAAACCGTGTTTAGTTTGTCTTCTTGCCGGCAGGTGGCGCTAGTGTCTATAAAACCGTGTTTAGTTTTTCTTCTGGCCGGTAGGATATAAGAACTTGTCGAGGTGTAACATATAAAAGTTGTATGAAATAGTAATAACATCGAAAAAAAAAAACCGTGTCAAGTTTGGCGCCTGGCCGGCAGAGGGCGCTAGTGTCTATAAAACCGTGTTAAGTGTGGCTTCTGGCCGGCAGGTGGCGCTAGTGTCTGTAAATTCGTGTCAAGTTTGGCGTCTGGCCGGTAGAGGGCACTAGTGTCTATAAAACCGTGTTAAGTGTGGCTTCTGGCCGGCAGAGGGCGCTAGTGTCTGTAAATTCGTGTCAAGTTTGGCGCCTGGCCGGCAGAGGGCGCTAGTGTCTATGAAACCGTGTTAAGTGTGGCTTCTGGCCGGCAGGTGGCGCTAGTGTCTATAAAACCGTGTTTAGTTTGTCTTCTGGCCGGCAGAGGGCGCTAGTGTCTATAAAACCGTGTTAAGTGTGGCTTCTGGCCGGCAGGTGGCGCTAGTGTCTGTGAATTCGTGCAAGTTTGGCGCCTGGCCGGCAGAGGGCGCTAGTGTCTATAAAACCGTGTTAAGTGTGGCTTCTGGCCGGCAGGTGGCGCTAGTGTCTGTAAATTCGTGTCAAGTTTGGCGTCTGGCCGGCAGAGGGCGCTAGTGTCTATAAAACCGTGTTTAGTTTGTCTTCTGGCCGGCAGAGGGCGCTAGTGTCTGTAAATTCGTGTCAAGTTTGGCGTCTGGCTGGCAGAGGGCGCTAGTGTCTATAAAACCGTGTTTAGTTTGTCTTCTGGCCGGCAGGTGGCGCTAGTGTGTATAAAACCGTGTTAAGCGTGGCTTCAGGCCGGCAGAGGGCGCTAGTGTCTATAAAACCGTGTTTAGTTTGTCTTCTTGCCGGCAGGTGGCGCTAGTGTCTATAAAACCGTGTTTAGTTTTTCTTCTGGCCGGTAGGATATAAGAACTTGTCGAGGTGTAACATATAAAAGTTGTATGAAATAGTAATAACATCGAAAAAAAAAAACCGTGTCAAGTTTGGCGCCTGGCCGGCAGAGGGCGCTAGTGTCTATAAAACCGTGTTAAGTGTGGCTTCTGGCCGGCAGGTGGCGCTAGTGTCTGTAAATTCGTGTCAAGTTTGGCGTCTGGCCGGTAGAGGGCACTAGTGTCTATAAAACCGTGTTAAGTGTGGCTTCTGGCCGGCAGAGGGCGCTAGTGTCTGTAAATTCGTGTCAAGTTTGGCGCCTGGCCGGCAGAGGGCGCTAGTGTCTATGAAACCGTGTTAAGTGTGGCTTCTGGCCGGCAGGTGGCGCTAGTGTCTATAAAACCGTGTTTAGTTTGTCTTCTGGCCGGCAGAGGGCGCTAGTGTCTATAAAACCGTGTTAAGTGTGGCTTCTGGCCGGCAGGTGGCGCTAGTGTCTGTGAATTCGTGCAAGTTTGGCGCCTGGCCGGCAGAGGGCGCTAGTGTCTATAAAACCGTGTTAAGTGTGGCTTCTGGCCGGCAGGTGGCGCTAGTGTCTGTAAATTCGTGTCAAGTTTGGCGTCTGGCCGGCAGAGGGCGCTAGTGTCTATAAAACCGTGTTTAGTTTGTCTTCTGGCCGGCAGAGGGCGCTAGTGTCTGTAAATTCGTGTCAAGTTTGGCGTCTGGCTGGCAGAGGGCGCTAGTGTCTATAAAACCGTGTTTAGTTTGTCTTCTGGCCGGCAGGTGGCGCTAGTGTGTATAAAACCGTGTTAAGCGTGGCTTCAGGCCGGCAGAGGGCGCTAGTGTCTATAAAACCGTGTTTAGTTTGTCTTCTTGCCGGCAGGTGGCGCTAGTGTCTATAAAACCGTGTTTAGTTTTTCTTCTGGCCGGTAGGATATAAGAACTTGTCGAGGTGTAACATATAAAAGTTGTATGAAATAGTAATAACATCGAAAAAAAAAAACCGTGTCAAGTTTGGCGCCTGGCCGGCAGAGGGCGCTAGTGTCTATAAAACCGTGTTAAGTGTGGCTTCTGGCCGGCAGGTGGCGCTAGTGTCTGTAAATTCGTGTCAAGTTTGGCGTCTGGCCGGTAGAGGGCACTAGTGTCTATAAAACCGTGTTAAGTGTGGCTTCTGGCCGGCAGAGGGCGCTAGTGTCTGTAAATTCGTGTCAAGTTTGGCGCCTGGCCGGCAGAGGGCGCTAGTGTCTATAAAACTGTGTTAAGTGTGGCTTCTGGCCGGCAGGTGGCGCTAGTGTCTGTAAATTCGTGTCAAGTTTGGCGCCTGGCCGGCAGAGGGCGCTAGTGTCTATAAAACCGTGTTTAGTTTGTCTTCTGGCCGGCAGAGGGCGCTAGTGTCTATAAAACCGTGTTAAGTGTGGCTTCTGGCCGGCAGGTGGCGCTAGTGTCTGTAAATTCGTGTCAAGTTTGGCGTCTGGCCGGTAGAGGGCACTAGTGTCTATAAAACCGTGTTAAGTGTGGCTTCTGGCCGGCAGAGGGCGCTAGTGTCTGTAAATTCGTGTCAAGTTTGGCGTCTGGCCGGCAGAGGGCGCTAGTGTCTATAAAACCGTGTTAAGTGTGGCTTCTGGCCGGCAGGTGGCGCTAGTGTCTGTAAATTCGTGTCAAGTTTGGCGCCTGGCCGGCAGAGGGCGCTAGTGTCTATAAAACCGTGTTTAGTTTGTCTTCTGGCCGGCAGAGGGCGCTAGTGTCTATAAAACCGTGTTAAGTGTGGCTTCTGGCCGGCAGGTGGCGCTAGTGTCTATAAAACCGTGTTTAGTTTGTCTTCTGGCCGGCAGAGGGCGCTAGTGTCTATAAAACCGTGTTAAGTGTGGCTTCTGGCCGGCAGGTGGCGCTAGTGTCTGTGAATTCGTGCAAGTTTGGCGCCTGGCCGGCAGAGGGCGCTAGTGTCTATAAAACCGTGTTAAGTGTGGCTTCTGGCCGGCAGGTGGCGCTAGTGTCTGTAAATTCGTGTCAAGTTTGGCGTCTGGCCGGCAGAGGGCGCTAGTGTCTATAAAACCGTGTTTAGTTTGTCTTCTGGCCGGCAGAGGGCGCTAGTGTCTGTAAATTCGTGTCAAGTTTGGCGTCTGGCTGGCAGAGGGTGCTAGTGTCTATAAAACCGTGTTTAGTTTGTCTTCTGGCCGGCAGGTGGCGCTAGTGTGTATAAAACCGTGTTAAGCGTGGCTTCAGGCCGGCAGAGGGCGCTAGTGTCTATAAAACCGTGTTTAGTTTGTCTTCTTGCCGGCAGGTGGCGCTAGTGTCTATAAAACCGTGTTTAGTTTTTCTTCTGGCCGGTAGGATATAAGAACTTGTCGAGGTGTAACATATAAAAGTTGTATGAAATAGTAATAACATCGAAAAAAAAAAACCGTGTCAAGTTTGGCGTCTGGCCGGCAGAGGGCGCTAGTGTCTATAAAACCGTGTTAAGTGTGGCTTCTGGCCGGCAGGTGGCGCTAGTGTCTGTAAATTCGTGTCAAGTTTGGCGTCTGGCCGGTAGAGGGCACTAGTGTCTATAAAACCGTGTTAAGTGTGGCTTCTGGCCGGCAGAGGGCGCTAGTGTCTGTAAATTCGTGTCAAGTTTGGCGTCTGGCCGGCAGAGGGCGCTAGTGTCTATAAAACCGTGTTAAGTGTGGCTTCTGGCCGGCAGGTGGCGCTAGTGTCTGTAAATTCGTGTCAAGTTTGGCGCCTGGCCGGCAGAGGGCGCTAGTGTCTATAAAACCGTGTTTAGTTTGTCTTCTGGCCGGCAGAGGGCGCTAGTGTCTATAAAACCGTGTTAAGTGTGGCTTCTGGCCGGCAGGTGGCGCTAGTGTCTGTGAATTCGTGCAAGTTTGGCGCCTGGCCGGCAGAGGGCGCTAGTGTCTATAAAACCGTGTTAAGTGTGGCTTCTGGCCGGCAGGTGGCGCTAGTGTCTGTAAATTCGTGTCAAGTTTGGCGTCTGGCCGGCAGAGGGCGCTAGTGTCTATAAAACCGTGTTTAGTTTGTCTTCTGGCCGGCAGAGGGCGCTAGTGTCTGTAAATTCGTGTCAAGTTTGGCGTCTGGCTGGCAGAGGGCGCTAGTGTCTATAAAACCGTGTTTAGTTTGTCTTCTGGCCGGCAGGTGGCGCTAGTGTGTATAAAACCGTGTTAAGCGTGGCTTCAGGCCGGCAGAGGGCGCTAGTGTCTATAAAACCGTGTTTAGTTTGTCTTCTTGCCGGCAGGTGGCGCTAGTGTCTATAAAACCGTGTTTAGTTTTTCTTCTGGCCGGTAGGATATAAGAACTTGTCGAGGTGTAACATATAAAAGTTGTATGAAATAGTAATAACATCGAAAAAAAAAACCGTGTCAAGTTTGGCGCCTGGCCGGCAGAGGGCGCTAGTGTCTATAAAACCGTGTTAAGTGTGGCTTCTGGCCGGCAGGTGGCGCTAGTGTCTATAAAACCGTGTTTAGTTTGTCTTCTGGCCGGCAGAGGGCGCTAGTGTCTATAAAACCGTGTTAAGTGTGGCTTCTGGCCGGCAGGTGGCGCTAGTGTCTGTGAATTCGTGCAAGTTTGGCGCCTGGCCGGCAGAGGGCGCTAGTGTCTATAAAACCGTGTTTAGTTTGTCTTCTGGCCGGCAGAGGGCGCTAGTGTCTGTAAATTCGTGTCAAGTTTGGCGTCTGGCCGGCAGAGGGCGCTAGTGTCTATAAAACCGTGTTTAGTTTGTCTTCTGGCCGGCAGAGGGCGCTAGTGTCTGTAAATTCGTGTCAAGTTTGGCGTCTGGCTGGCAGAGGGCGCTAGTGTCTATAAAACCGTGTTTAGTTTGTCTTCTGGCCGGCAGGTGGCGCTAGTGTGTATAAAACCGTGTTAAGCGTGGCTTCAGGCCGGCAGAGGGCGCTAGTGTCTATAAAACCGTGTTTAGTTTGTCTTCTTGCCGGCAGGTGGCGCTAGTGTCTATAAAACCGTGTTTAGTTTTTCTTCTGGCCGGTAGGATATAAGAACTTGTCGAGGTGTAACATATAAAAGTTGTATGAAATAGTAATAACATCGAAAAAAAAAAACCGTGTCAAGTTTGGCGCCTGGCCGGCAGAGGACGCTAGTGTCTATAAAACCGTGTTAAGTGTGGCTTCTGGCCGGCAGGTGGCGCTAGTGTCTATAAAACCGTGTTTAGTTTGTCTTCTGGCCGGCAGAGGGCGCTAGTGTCTATAAAACCGTGTTAAGTGTGGCTTCTGGCCGGCAGGTGGCGCTAGTGTCTGTGAATTCGTGCAAGTTTGGCGCCTGGCCGGCAGAGGGCGCTAGTGTCTATAAAACCGTGTTAAGTGTGGCTTCTGGCCGGCAGGTGGCGCTAGTGTCTGTAAATTCGTGTCAAGTTTGGCGTCTGGCCGGCAGAGGGCGCTAGTGTCTATAAAACCGTGTTTAGTTTGTCTTCTGGCCGGCAGAGGGCGCTAGTGTCTGTAAATTCGTGTCAAGTTTGGCGTCTGGCTGGCAGAGGGCGCTAGTGTCTATAAAACCGTGTTTAGTTTGTCTTCTGGCCGGCAGGTGGCGCTAGTGTGTATAAAACCGTGTTAAGCGTGGCTTCAGGCCGGCAGAGGGCGCTAGTGTCTATAAAACCGTGTTTAGTTTGTCTTCTTGCCGGCAGGTGGCGCTAGTGTCTATAAAACCGTGTTTAGTTTTTCTTCTGGCCGGTAGGATATAAGAACTTGTCGAGGTGTAACATATAAAAGTTGTATGAAATAGTAATAACATCGAAAAAAAAAAACCGTGTCAAGTTTGGCGCCTGGCCGGCAGAGGGCGCTAGTGTCTATAAAACCGTGTTAAGTGTGGCTTCTGGCCGGCAGGTGGCGCTAGTGTCTGTAAATTCGTGTCAAGTTTGGCGTCTGGCCGGTAGAGGGCACTAGTGTCTATAAAACCGTGTTAAGTGTGGCTTCTGGCCGGCAGAGGGCGCTAGTGTCTGTAAATTCGTGTCAAGTTTGGCGCCTGGCCGGCAGAGGGCGCTAGTGTCTATAAAACCGTGTTAAGTGTGGCTTCTGGCCGGCAGGTGGCGCTAGTGTCTGTAAATTCGTGTCAAGTTTGGCGCCTGGCCGGCAGAGGGCGCTAGTGTCTATAAAACCGTGTTTAGTTTGTCTTCTGGCCGGCAGAGGGCGCTAGTGTCTATAAAACCGTGTTAAGTGTGGCTTCTGGCCGGCAGGTGGCGCTAGTGTCTGTAAATTCGTGTCAAGTTTGGCGTCTGGCCGGCAGAGGGCGCTAGTGTCTATAAAACCGTGTTTAGTTTGTCTTCTGGCCGGCAGAGGGCGCTAGTGTCTGTAAATTCGTGTCAAGTTTGGCGTCTGGCTGGCAGAGGGCGCTAGTGTCTATAAAACCGTGTTTAGTTTGTCTTCTGGCCGGCAGGTGGCGCTAGTGTGTATAAAACCGTGTTAAGCGTGGCTTCAGGCCGGCAGAGGGCGCTAGTGTCTATAAAACCGTGTTTAGTTTGTCTTCTTGCCGGCAGGTGGCGCTAGTGTCTATAAAACCGTGTTTAGTTTTTCTTCTGGCCGGTAGGATATAAGAACTTGTCGAGGTGTAACATATAAAAGTTGTATGAAATAGTAATAACATCGAAAAAAAAAACCGTGTCAAGTTTGGCGCCTGGCCGGCAGAGGGCGCTAGTGTCTATAAAACCGTGTTAAGTGTGGCTTCTGGCCGGCAGGTGGCGCTAGTGTCTATAAAACCGTGTTTAGTTTGTCTTCTGGCCGGCAGAGGGCGCTAGTGTCTATAAAACCGTGTTAAGTGTGGCTTCTGGCCGGCAGGTGGCGCTAGTGTCTGTGAATTCGTGCAAGTTTGGCGCCTGGCCGGCAGAGGGCGCTAGTGTCTATAAAACCGTGTTTAGTTTGTCTTCTGGCCGGCAGAGGGCGCTAGTGTCTGTAAATTCGTGTCAAGTTTGGCGTCTGGCCGGCAGAGGGCGCTAGTGTCTATAAAACCGTGTTTAGTTTGTCTTCTGGCCGGCAGAGGGCGCTAGTGTCTGTAAATTCGTGTCAAGTTTGGCGTCTGGCTGGCAGAGGGCGCTAGTGTCTATAAAACCGTGTTTAGTTTGTCTTCTGGCCGGCAGGTGGCGCTAGTGTGTATAAAACCGTGTTAAGCGTGGCTTCAGGCCGGCAGAGGGCGCTAGTGTCTATAAAACCGTGTTTAGTTTGTCTTCTTGCCGGCAGGTGGCGCTAGTGTCTATAAAACCGTGTTTAGTTTTTCTTCTGGCCGGTAGGATATAAGAACTTGTCGAGGTGTAACATATAAAAGTTGTATGAAATAGTAATAACATCGAAAAAAAAAAACCGTGTCAAGTTTGGCGCCTGGCCGGCAGAGGACGCTAGTGTCTATAAAACCGTGTTAAGTGTGGCTTCTGGCCGGCAGGTGGCGCTAGTGTCTATAAAACCGTGTTTAGTTTGTCTTCTGGCCGGCAGAGGGCGCTAGTGTCTATAAAACCGTGTTAAGTGTGGCTTCTGGCCGGCAGGTGGCGCTAGTGTCTGTGAATTCGTGCAAGTTTGGCGCCTGGCCGGCAGAGGGCGCTAGTGTCTATAAAACCGTGTTAAGTGTGGCTTCTGGCCGGCAGGTGGCGCTAGTGTCTGTAAATTCGTGTCAAGTTTGGCGTCTGGCCGGCAGAGGGCGCTAGTGTCTATAAAACCGTGTTTAGTTTGTCTTCTGGCCGGCAGAGGGCGCTAGTGTCTGTAAATTCGTGTCAAGTTTGGCGTCTGGCTGGCAGAGGGCGCTAGTGTCTATAAAACCGTGTTTAGTTTGTCTTCTGGCCGGCAGGTGGCGCTAGTGTGTATAAAACCGTGTTAAGCGTGGCTTCAGGCCGGCAGAGGGCGCTAGTGTCTATAAAACCGTGTTTAGTTTGTCTTCTTGCCGGCAGGTGGCGCTAGTGTCTATAAAACCGTGTTTAGTTTTTCTTCTGGCCGGTAGGATATAAGAACTTGTCGAGGTGTAACATATAAAAGTTGTATGAAATAGTAATAACATCGAAAAAAAAAAACCGTGTCAAGTTTGGCGCCTGGCCGGCAGAGGGCGCTAGTGTCTATAAAACCGTGTTAAGTGTGGCTTCTGGCCGGCAGGTGGCGCTAGTGTCTGTAAATTCGTGTCAAGTTTGGCGTCTGGCCGGTAGAGGGCACTAGTGTCTATAAAACCGTGTTAAGTGTGGCTTCTGGCCGGCAGAGGGCGCTAGTGTCTGTAAATTCGTGTCAAGTTTGGCGCCTGGCCGGCAGAGGGCGCTAGTGTCTATAAAACCGTGTTAAGTGTGGCTTCTGGCCGGCAGGTGGCGCTAGTGTCTGTAAATTCGTGTCAAGTTTGGCGCCTGGCCGGCAGAGGGCGCTAGTGTCTATAAAACCGTGTTTAGTTTGTCTTCTGGCCGGCAGAGGGCGCTAGTGTCTATAAAACCGTGTTAAGTGTGGCTTCTGGCCGGCAGGTGGCGCTAGTGTCTGTAAATTCGTGTCAAGTTTGGCGTCTGGCCGGCAGAGGGCGCTAGTGTCTATAAAACCGTGTTTAGTTTGTCTTCTGGCCGGCAGAGGGCGCTAGTGTCTGTAAATTCGTGTCAAGTTTGGCGTCTGGCTGGCAGAGGGCGCTAGTGTCTATAAAACCGTGTTTAGTTTGTCTTCTGGCCGGCAGGTGGCGCTAGTGTGTATAAAACCGTGTTAAGCGTGGCTTCAGGCCGGCAGAGGGCGCTAGTGTCTATAAAACCGTGTTTAGTTTGTCTTCTTGCCGGCAGGTGGCGCTAGTGTCTATAAAACCGTGTTTAGTTTTTCTTCTGGCCGGTAGGATATAAGAACTTGTCGAGGTGTAACATATAAAAGTTGTATGAAATAGTAATAACATCGAAAAAAAAAACCGTGTCAAGTTTGGCGCCTGGCCGGCAGAGGGCGCTAGTGTCTATAAAACCGTGTTAAGTGTGGCTTCTGGCCGGCAGGTGGCGCTAGTGTCTATAAAACCGTGTTTAGTTTGTCTTCTGGCCGGCAGAGGGCGCTAGTGTCTATAAAACCGTGTTAAGTGTGGCTTCTGGCCGGCAGGTGGCGCTAGTGTCTGTGAATTCGTGCAAGTTTGGCGCCTGGCCGGCAGAGGGCGCTAGTGTCTATAAAACCGTGTTTAGTTTGTCTTCTGGCCGGCAGAGGGCGCTAGTGTCTGTAAATTCGTGTCAAGTTTGGCGTCTGGCCGGCAGAGGGCGCTAGTGTCTATAAAACCGTGTTTAGTTTGTCTTCTGGCCGGCAGAGGGCGCTAGTGTCTGTAAATTCGTGTCAAGTTTGGCGTCTGGCTGGCAGAGGGCGCTAGTGTCTATAAAACCGTGTTTAGTTTGTCTTCTGGCCGGCAGGTGGCGCTAGTGTGTATAAAACCGTGTTAAGCGTGGCTTCAGGCCGGCAGAGGGCGCTAGTGTCTATAAAACCGTGTTTAGTTTGTCTTCTTGCCGGCAGGTGGCGCTAGTGTCTATAAAACCGTGTTTAGTTTTTCTTCTGGCCGGTAGGATATAAGAACTTGTCGAGGTGTAACATATAAAAGTTGTATGAAATAGTAATAACATCGAAAAAAAAAAACCGTGTCAAGTTTGGCGCCTGGCCGGCAGAGGACGCTAGTGTCTATAAAACCGTGTTAAGTGTGGCTTCTGGCCGGCAGGTGGCGCTAGTGTCTATAAAACCGTGTTTAGTTTGTCTTCTGGCCGGCAGAGGGCGCTAGTGTCTATAAAACCGTGTTAAGTGTGGCTTCTGGCCGGCAGGTGGCGCTAGTGTCTGTGAATTCGTGCAAGTTTGGCGCCTGGCCGGCAGAGGGCGCTAGTGTCTATAAAACCGTGTTAAGTGTGGCTTCTGGCCGGCAGAGGGCGCTAGTGTCTGTAAATTCGTGTCAAGTTTGGCGCCTGGCCGGCAGAGGGCGCTAGTGTCTATAAAACCGTGTTAAGTGTGGCTTCTGGCCGGCAGGTGGCGCTAGTGTCTGTAAATTCGTGTCAAGTTTGGCGCCTGGCCGGCAGAGGGCGCTAGTGTCTATAAAACCGTGTTTAGTTTGTCTTCTGGCCGGCAGAGGGCGCTAGTGTCTATAAAACCGTGTTAAGTGTGGCTTCTGGCCGGCAGGTGGCGCTAGTGTCTGTAAATTCGTGTCAAGTTTGGCGTCTGGCCGGCAGAGGGCGCTAGTGTCTATAAAACCGTGTTAAGTGTGGCTTCTGGCCGGCAGGTGGCGCTAGTGTCTGTAAATTCGTGTCAAGTTTGGCGTCTGGCCGGCAGAGGGCGCTAGTGTATTATGAAGTATGAAGTATGAAGTATTATGAAATTAGATCGCTCTCTATCTAGGAACTTGATGAAAAAAATGAATTGTGAAAATTCAATGGATATAGATGTTCTGGATGTCTCTACATCCGTCCGAGGTGTTTTATATAAAAGTGTTGTGAAAATAGTAATAGCCACAGAAAAATAACTAACCTTAACGGAAAAATGGTATATGAATTTGTAATGGAAAAATAGGAACCATCGATACGACAAATGAGCTTACGAATGACTAAAAAAACTTAAATAAAAAGTTTAACCGAAA
>NW_026614255.1:47500-57500 GCF_026230105.1 Diorhabda sublineata
ACACTGGTCAGACGTCCAGTCTTCGAAACTTTATTATTTCTCTCGGACACGACGACCGCGTTATCATTTTAAATATATATAATATATACACTTATTTATCGACTATATATACGTAAATATAACTCTACCAAACAAATTTTATGTATTTCATATAAAAATACACACGATCAATTTATGGTAGTAATAGCGTCGTTGTGTTCAAAAATTGCGCAAATTTTTTCTATAAAAAATTTACGCTGCTTTTCGCATTTTAGGATGCCGCACAAAAAAAAAATACGCACAAGTTTATAGTATGTGCGTGTGTTTTCTTTTAGTGTGCGTTATTGTGTCTCACACATCCAACACGCTTAGTCATTTATTTTTCTATAATAAATTGAAAAATTTTAAATTCTAAGCAGTCTTTTAAATTGATACGACCCTCAGTCAGGAGTGGTCCGGGAACGAGTATCCGAGGACCGCAATGTGCGTTCGAAATGTCGATGTTCATGTGTCCTGCAGTTCACAAGTTGACGCGCAATTAGCTGCGTTCTTCATCGACCCACGAGCCAAGTGATTCACCGTTCAGGGTAATCATTTTATTATGTCGTTTTCTCATATTCTATTCGTCGTATTTTTAATATTTGATTATTAAATTAATAATAATATTATAATATTTTATACGCGTATAGAATTATCTAACGACATTTATATAATATATATATATATATATATATATATATATTATTTATTAAATGGTAATTATATATAAATTTTAGAGAAATTATAATATCGTACTTAAAAATATCCGATAAATTTTAACCGCTGCACATGTTTTATTACAAACGAGGCGCGCATAGACAGATATCTCGCACGATATATTCCTCTTAATTATTACAAGTTTTTTAATCTTGAAAGTTTTATACAAATTTCGACACGGTCGGGCGTAAATCTTCGAACACCTTCGAAATAATACGTGAAATATTATTTCTAAAACGAATTTTTATACATATCGAAAGAATCGACACGTGCTTAAAAGTTTCGTTTAGGTACCCGGATGAAGAAAATGTCTTATCATCTCACATAATCATCATCACATATAATATTGTCGAAATTTTTTTGTATTACCTTCGATCGATAAAAAACTTATGTAATAATAAAAAAACGAAATAAAATTTCTCCATAAAAATACAGAAGACAGACACACACGACGACAACAACAACAACAACAACAACAACAGACGACGTTTCAATAATCTATATATTTTTCGTTTATTATAATAACGATTCTTTATATTAGAACGTTTTTAGTTAACAAGAAATTTTGTTAATGATCGTTCTGTCAATCGTTAATATATATATATATATATATAATAATAAAAATATATTGTTACTACTATTGTGTCGTCATCGTCGTTCGTCGTCGTCGTCGTCGTCGACTCCTTCTACTAATCTATGATAAAAATTTTTCGTTATTTTTACTGTAAATTTATATATGTAGATATATATTTTATAGACGTATGAAATATATTTATCTTTTTTTTTTTTAAATATTATTCGAAACTTGTTCGAATTTTATAAAAAAAAAAAAAAAAATTTCAATATATATACATCATATATTTATATCATATATAAATTTTCTTTTGAAGAGTTCGATTATTTTGTAGAAAAGAAAAATTTCTTTCACAATTATATATAATATAATAATACAGACTTGATTTCGTTTTTTTATTTTTTGTTTAAAAACGAACAAATACTCTGTAATGATCCTTCCGCAGGTTCACCTACGGAAACCTTGTTACGACTTTTACTTCCTCTAAATGATCAAGTTTGGTCATCTTTCCGAAGCATCGGCGACGCCGAAACGCCACCGCGCTCAGTCCGAAGACCTCACTAAATCATTCAATCGGTAGTAGCGACGGGCGGTGTGTACAAAGGGCAGGGACGTAATCAACGCGAGCTTATGACTCGCGCTTACTGGGAATTCCTCGTTCATGGGGAACAATTGCAAGCCCCAATCCCTAGCACGAAGGAGGTTCAGCGGGTTACCCGGGCCGCTCGGCCAGGGAGGACACGCTGATTCCTTCAGTGTAGCGCGCGTGCGGCCCAGAACATCTAAGGGCATCACAGACCTGTTATTGCTCAATCTCGTGCGGCTAGAAGCCGCCTGTCCCTCTAAGAAGAATTATTTGTACGCCGACAGTAAAAACCGCGAACGGCAAGAGCCGAAACTCAATACCGACGGGCCTTTGGGATGTCGAAATACGCCTAGTTAGCAGGCTAGAGTCTCGTTCGTTATCGGAATTAACCAGACAAATCGCTCCACCAACTAAGAACGGCCATGCACCACCACCCACCGAATCAAGAAAGAGCTCTCAATCTGTCAATCCTTCCGGTGTCCGGGCCTGGTGAGGTTTCCCGTGTTGAGTCAAATTAAGCCGCAGGCTCCACTCCTGGTGGTGCCCTTCCGTCAATTCCTTTAAGTTTCAGCTTTGCAACCATACTTCCCCCGGAACCCAAAAGCTTTGGTTTCCCGGAAGCTGCCCGCCGAGTCATCGGAGGAACGTCGGCGGATCGCTAGCTGGCATCGTTTATGGTTAGAACTAGGGCGGTATCTGATCGCCTTCGAACCTCTAACTTTCGTTCTTGATCAATGAAAGCGTTTTTGGCAAATTCTTTCGCTTCTGTCCGTCTTGCGACGATCCAAGAATTTCACCTCTAACGTCGCAATACGAATGCCCCCATCCGTTCCTATTAATCATTACCTCGGGGTTCCGAAAACCAACAAAATAGAACCGAGGTCCTATTCCATTATTCCATGCACACAGTATTCAGGCAAAATTTTGGCCTGCTTTAAGCACTCTAATTTGTTCAAAGTAAACGTGCCGGCCCACCTCGACACTCAGTCAAGAGCACCGCGGCGGGATTGAGTTGGGCCGCCCTTGCGAGCTAAGCCCACCGGCAGGACGTCCCACGACACGCCAGTTGACACCGCGTACGATGAACCAGCGGCGTGGGACACAGATTCGACTACGAGCTTTTTAACCGCAACAACTTTAATATACGCTATTGGAGCTGGAATTACCGCGGCTGCTGGCACCAGACTTGCCCTCCAATTGATCCTCGTTAAAGGGTTTAGAGTGTACTCATTCCGATTACGGGGCCTCGGATGAGTCCCGTATCGTTATTTTTCGTCACTACCTCCCCGTGCCGGGAGTGGGTAATTTGCGCGCCTGCTGCCTTCCTTGGATGTGGTAGCCGTTTCTCAGGCTCCCTCTCCGGAATCGAACCCTGATTCCCCGTTACCCGTTACAACCATGGTAGGCGCAGAACCTACCATCGACAGTTGATAAGGCAGACATTTGAAAGATGCGTCGCCGGTGCGAGACCGTGCGATCAGCGAAAAGTTATTCAGAGTCACCAAATTGTACGATGACGAGCAAGCCCGCCACCGATTGGTTTTGATCTAATAAAAGCGCTCCTTCCGTCTCCGGTCGGAACTCTGTTTGCATGTATTAGCTCTAGAATTACCACAGTTATCCAAGTAAATGTGGGTACGATCTAAGGAACCATAACTGATTTAATGAGCCTTTCGCGGTTTCACCTTAATTTGGCTTGTACTGAGACATGCATGGCTTAATCTTTGAGACAAGCATATGACTACTGGCAGGATCAACCAGGGAACTACTATTTGTGTATTTTATATATAATAAAACTATTATCGAAAAAGTTTTAATAACAATATCCACCACATAATGTGAGGATGAGAATTATGATGACGTTTTTTCATATTACATATATTTTATATTTATACACATAATATTTTATATTCATCTATATTCTCGTATATAATAAACACATTGTTATTTACTTTTTCGTTTGCGTGGTGTTTGCTGCGCTTATTATTGAAAATATATAATTTTCGGCGCCACGCTTTATATATTATAATATATTTTTCTTATATTTCATAAAATTTTCACCGAATCGACTATAAATTTATCTAAAATTTAATCGAAATGATATTTTAAATAAGATATAATTACGTCGACCGGAATAGAATTTCGACATTATCTCTACCCTTCGCTAGATTGTAAGCGACATGGTTTACAATTAGATAATAATGAACGAAATTTTTATTCTCGCTCGGAATAATGAGAGTTATCGCAATGTTGTGTAATAATATAAATGTTATATTATTATATATATTTTTATAGACGATCGCATATGAATCGCTCGCGGTAAAACGCTAGCTAAATTCGCGATCTCGCAATATATATTTAATTTGTGGATAAATTGATATAATATCTAAAAAGGGAACCGCTAGCAATATACGATAATATATTGGAGGAGAACGGGGACCCTTTCAGAAAACTATATAATCCACTATAATGTGGAATGACCGATACAACGTCTTTACGTAAATTATAACGAGTTCATTAAAATTTAACGAGACGTCAACTTCGATACACCACACATATATGTGCGCTGTACAACGGTACGCTTTCTACATTAACATTAATAAAGATGTATAGTGAAAATATATAAAAGATGTATTATGAATATTAAAAAGAAGTATTATGAAACTTCATACCGTCCGAGACGTAAAAGTGTTATGGAAAATATTAACAATAACGGAAAAAAAGTATTATGAAATTAGATTGCCGCTCGATGTACGAACGTACGAGATGTATTATATAAAAGTTGTATGAAAATAGTGATAATAATGAAAAACAAGTATTATGAAATGAGATTTTCCCTAAATATATGAACTTGTCGAAAAAGATGAATTGTGAAAGTTGAATGGAGACGTTTTGTGTGTAGGAGCCGTTCGAGGTATATTATATAAAAGTGTTATTGAAAATATTGACAATAACGGAAAAAATGTATTATGAAATTAGATCGCCGCTCGATGAACGAACGTACGAGATGTATTATATAAAAGTTGTATGAAAAAAGTAATAATTATGAAAAACAAGTATTATGAAATGAGATTTTCCCTAAATATATGAACTTGTCGAAAAAGATGAATTGTGAAAGTTGAATGGAGATGTTTTGTATGTAGGAACCGTTCGAGGTATATTATATAAAAGTGTTATGGAAAATATTAACAATAACGGAAAAAATGTATTATGAAATTAGATCGCCGCTCGATGAACGAACGTACGAGATGTATTATATAAAAGTTGTATGAAAATAGTAATAATTATGAAAAACAAGTATTATGAAATGAGATTTTCCCTAAATATATGAACTTGTCGAAAAAGATGAATTGTGAAAGTTGAATGGAGATGTTTTGTATGTAGGAACCGTTCGAGGTATATTATATAAAAGTGTTATGGAAAATATTGACAATAACGGAAAAAATGTATTATGAAATTAGATCGCCGCTCGATGAACGAACGTACGAGATGTATTATATAAAAGTTGTATGAAAATAGTAATAATTATGAAAAACAAGTATTATGAAATGAGATTTTCCCTAAATATATGAACTTGTCGAAAAAGATGAATTGTGAAAGTTGAATGGAGATGTTTTGTATGTAGGAACCGTTCGAGGTATATTATATAAAAGTGTTATGGAAAATATTAACAATAACGGAAAAAATGTATTATGAAATTAGATCGCCGCTCGATGAACGAACGTACGAGATGTATTATATAAAAGTTGTATGAAAATAGTAATAATTATGAAAAACAAGTATTATGAAATGAGATTTTCCCTAAATATATGAACTTGTCGAAAAAGATGAATTGTAAAAGTTGAATGGAGATGTTTTGTATGTAGGAACCGTTCGAGGTATATTATATAAAAGTGTTATGGAAAATATTGACAATAACGGAAAAAATGTATTATGAAATTAGATCGCCGCTCGATGAACGAACGTACGAGATATATTATATAAAAGTTGTATGAAAATAGTAATAATTATGAAAAACAAGTATTATGAAATGAGATTTTCCCTAAATATATGAACTTGTCGAAAAAGATGAATTGTGAAAGTTGAATGGAGATGTTTTGTATGTAGGAGCCGTTCGAGGTATATTATATAAAAGTGCTATGAAAATATTAACAATAACGGAAAAAAGTATTATGAAATTAGATCGCCGCTCGATGTATGAACGTCCGAGATGTATTATATAAAAGTTGTATTAAATTAGTGATAATAATGAAAAACAAGTAGTATGAAATTATATTCCGCTCGATATAAGAACTTGTCGAAAAAGATGAATTGCGAAAATTGAATGGAGATGTTTTGTATGTAGGAGCCGTTCGAGGTATATTATATAAAAGTGTTAAGCGTGGCTTCAGGCCGGCAGAGGGCGCTAGTGTCTGTAAATTCGTGTCAAGTTTGGCGTCTGGCCGGCAGAGGGCGCTAGTGTCTATAAAACCGTGTTAAGTGTGGCTTCTGGCCGGCAGGTGGCGCTAGTGTCTGTAAATTCGTGTCAAGTTTGGCGTCTGGCCGGCAGAGGGCGCTAGTGTCTATAAAACCGTGTTTAGTTTGTCTTCTGGCCGGCAGAGGGCGCTAGTGTCTGTAAATTCGTGTCAAGTTTGGCGTCTGGCTGGCAGAGGGCGCTAGTGTCTATAAAACCGTGTTTAGTTTGTCTTCTGGCCGGCAGAGGGCGCTAGTGTCTATAAAACCGTGTTAAGTGTGGCTTCTGGCCGGCAGGTGGCGCTAGTGTCTGTGAATTCGTGCAAGTTTGGCGCCTGGCCGGCAGAGGGCGCTAGTGTCTATAAAACCGTGTTAAGTGTGGCTTCTGGCCGGCAGGTGGCGCTAGTGTCTGTAAATTCGTGTCAAGTTTGGCGCCTGGCCGGCAGAGGGCGCTAGTGTCTATAAAACCGTGTTAAGTGTGGCTTCTGGCCGGCAGGTGGCGCTAGTGTCTGTAAATTCGTGTCAAGTTTGGCGCCTGGCCGGCAGAGGGCGCTAGTGTCTATAAAACCGTGTTTAGTTTTTCTTCTGGCCGGTAGGATATAAGAACTTGTCGAGGTGTAACATATAAAAGTTGTATGAAATAGTAATAACATCGAAAAAAAAAAACCGTGTCAAGTTTGGCGCCTGGCCGGCAGAGGGCGCTAGTGTCTATAAAACCGTGTTAAGTGTGGCTTCTGGCCGGCAGGTGGCGCTAGTGTCTGTAAATTCGTGTCAAGTTTGGCGTCTGGCCGGTAGAGGGCACTAGTGTCTATAAAACCGTGTTAAGTGTGGCTTCTGGCCGGCAGAGGGCGCTAGTGTCTGTAAATTCGTGTCAAGTTTGGCGCCTGGCCGGCAGAGGGCGCTAGTGTCTATAAAACCGTGTTAAGTGTGGCTTCTGGCCGGCAGGTGGCGCTAGTGTCTGTAAATTCGTGTCAAGTTTGGCGCCTGGCCGGCAGAGGGCGCTAGTGTCTATAAAACCGTGTTTAGTTTGTCTTCTGGCCGGCAGAGGGCGCTAGTGTCTATAAAACCGTGTTAAGTGTGGCTTCTGGCCGGCAGGTGGCGCTAGTGTCTGTAAATTCGTGTCAAGTTTGGCGTCTGGCCGGCAGAGGGCGCTAGTGTCTATAAAACCGTGTTTAGTTTGTCTTCTGGCCGGCAGAGGGCGCTAGTGTCTGTAAATTCGTGTCAAGTTTGGCGTCTGGCTGGCAGAGGGCGCTAGTGTCTATAAAACCGTGTTTAGTTTGTCTTCTGGCCGGCAGGTGGCGCTAGTGTGTATAAAACCGTGTTAAGCGTGGCTTCAGGCCGGCAGAGGGCGCTAGTGTCTATAAAACCGTGTTTAGTTTGTCTTCTTGCCGGCAGGTGGCGCTAGTGTCTATAAAACCGTGTTTAGTTTTTCTTCTGGCCGGTAGGATATAAGAACTTGTCGAGGTGTAACATATAAAAGTTGTATGAAATAGTAATAACATCGAAAAAAAAAACCGTGTCAAGTTTGGCGCCTGGCCGGCAGAGGGCGCTAGTGTCTATAAAACCGTGTTAAGTGTGGCTTCTGGCCGGCAGGTGGCGCTAGTGTCTATAAAACCGTGTTTAGTTTGTCTTCTGGCCGGCAGAGGGCGCTAGTGTCTATAAAACCGTGTTAAGTGTGGCTTCTGGCCGGCAGGTGGCGCTAGTGTCTGTGAATTCGTGCAAGTTTGGCGCCTGGCCGGCAGAGGGCGCTAGTGTCTATAAAACCGTGTTTAGTTTGTCTTCTGGCCGGCAGAGGGCGCTAGTGTCTGTAAATTCGTGTCAAGTTTGGCGTCTGGCCGGCAGAGGGCGCTAGTGTCTATAAAACCGTGTTTAGTTTGTCTTCTGGCCGGCAGAGGGCGCTAGTGTCTGTAAATTCGTGTCAAGTTTGGCGTCTGGCTGGCAGAGGGCGCTAGTGTCTATAAAACCGTGTTTAGTTTGTCTTCTGGCCGGCAGGTGGCGCTAGTGTGTATAAAACCGTGTTAAGCGTGGCTTCAGGCCGGCAGAGGGCGCTAGTGTCTATAAAACCGTGTTTAGTTTGTCTTCTTGCCGGCAGGTGGCGCTAGTGTCTATAAAACCGTGTTTAGTTTTTCTTCTGGCCGGTAGGATATAAGAACTTGTCGAGGTGTAACATATAAAAGTTGTATGAAATAGTAATAACATCGAAAAAAAAAAACCGTGTCAAGTTTGGCGCCTGGCCGGCAGAGGACGCTAGTGTCTATAAAACCGTGTTAAGTGTGGCTTCTGGCCGGCAGGTGGCGCTAGTGTCTATAAAACCGTGTTTAGTTTGTCTTCTGGCCGGCAGAGGGCGCTAGTGTCTATAAAACCGTGTTAAGTGTGGCTTCTGGCCGGCAGGTGGCGCTAGTGTCTGTGAATTCGTGCAAGTTTGGCGCCTGGCCGGCAGAGGGCGCTAGTGTCTATAAAACCGTGTTAAGTGTGGCTTCTGGCCGGCAGGTGGCGCTAGTGTCTGTAAATTCGTGTCAAGTTTGGCGTCTGGCCGGCAGAGGGCGCTAGTGTCTATAAAACCGTGTTTAGTTTGTCTTCTGGCCGGCAGAGGGCGCTAGTGTCTGTAAATTCGTGTCAAGTTTGGCGTCTGGCTGGCAGAGGGCGCTAGTGTCTATAAAACCGTGTTTAGTTTGTCTTCTGGCCGGCAGGTGGCGCTAGTGTGTATAAAACCGTGTTAAGCGTGGCTTCAGGCCGGCAGAGGGCGCTAGTGTCTATAAAACCGTGTTTAGTTTGTCTTCTTGCCGGCAGGTGGCGCTAGTGTCTATAAAACCGTGTTTAGTTTTTCTTCTGGCCGGTAGGATATAAGAACTTGTCGAGGTGTAACATATAAAAGTTGTATGAAATAGTAATAACATCGAAAAAAAAAAACCGTGTCAAGTTTGGCGCCTGGCCGGCAGAGGGCGCTAGTGTCTATAAAACCGTGTTAAGTGTGGCTTCTGGCCGGCAGGTGGCGCTAGTGTCTGTAAATTCGTGTCAAGTTTGGCGTCTGGCCGGTAGAGGGCACTAGTGTCTATAAAACCGTGTTAAGTGTGGCTTCTGGCCGGCAGAGGGCGCTAGTGTCTGTAAATTCGTGTCAAGTTTGGCGCCTGGCCGGCAGAGGGCGCTAGTGTCTATAAAACCGTGTTAAGTGTGGCTTCTGGCCGGCAGGTGGCGCTAGTGTCTGTAAATTCGTGTCAAGTTTGGCGCCTGGCCGGCAGAGGGCGCTAGTGTCTATAAAACCGTGTTTAGTTTGTCTTCTGGCCGGCAGAGGGCGCTAGTGTCTATAAAACCGTGTTAAGTGTGGCTTCTGGCCGGCAGGTGGCGCTAGTGTCTGTAAATTCGTGTCAAGTTTGGCGTCTGGCCGGCAGAGGGCGCTAGTGTCTATAAAACCGTGTTTAGTTTGTCTTCTGGCCGGCAGAGGGCGCTAGTGTCTGTAAATTCGTGTCAAGTTTGGCGTCTGGCTGGCAGAGGGCGCTAGTGTCTATAAAACCGTGTTTAGTTTGTCTTCTGGCCGGCAGGTGGCGCTAGTGTGTATAAAACCGTGTTAAGCGTGGCTTCAGGCCGGCAGAGGGCGCTAGTGTCTATAAAACCGTGTTTAGTTTGTCTTCTTGCCGGCAGGTGGCGCTAGTGTC
>NW_026614255.1:62500-82500 GCF_026230105.1 Diorhabda sublineata
GGCGGATTCCGACTTCCATGGCCACCGTCCTGCTGTCTTAAGTTACCAACGCCTTTCATGGTATCCCATAAGCGTCGATTTTGGCGCTTTAACTCGACGTTTGGTTCATCCCACAGCGCCAGTTCTGCTTACCAAAAATGGCCCACTTGGCACTCTGATTCGAGTCTCGCGGCTTCATAAGTTCGAGCAAGCCGGAGATCTCACCCATTTAAAGTTTGAGAATAGGTTGAGGTCGTTTCGACCCCAATGCCTCTAATCATTCGCTTTACCGGATGAAACTCGTACGCTACGAGCGCCAGCTATCCTGAGGGAAACTTCGGAGGGAACCAGCTACTAGATGGTTCGATTAGTCTTTCGCCCCTATACCCAGTTCCGACGATCGATTTGCACGTCAGAATCGCTACGGACCTCCATCAGGGTTTCCCCTGACTTCGTCCTGACCAGGCATAGTTCACCATCTTTCGGGTCCCAGCGTGTACGCTCTTGGTGCGCCTCTTCTCGTAATGAGAACGAGACGCCCCGGGAGTGCGAAGCGATCCAATTTATTAAAAAAGCAAATCGCTTATCCTCCCTTGGTCTACGCGAGGTAAACCTTTACTTTCATTACGCCTTTAGGTTTAGTTATTTCCCAATGACTCGCGCACATGCTAGACTCCTTGGTCCGTGTTTCAAGACGGGTCCTGAAATTACCCAAATCGATAGCGTCGTTGATCGGCGTTTCGAAACGAGGTCTGTTCGAGAACACCGTAACCAACAGTCGTTCCGGGACAGAATCGGCATTATGTCCGATTACCGTCAAACACGAAACGCTCTTGCTACGGGCCGAACGCTAATTATAATTTAGCGGCCCCGCGCCATATTTGTACCGTCGAGCGAGTCTGTCGGAATATCGAGGGTCCGCATGAAAAAATCAAGTGGTCTCCACCTCGAGTCTTAAACAGACACCCAACGGATCACGACGTCCTACTAGAGGAAAAGTGCACGCGTTCGATATCGATTAGAAAAACGTAAAACGCGATTTATTGTGTTGCCGAAACAACAACAATATCCGTCATACAAACGTTCAACTTCAATTATCGAAACGCGAATGAATTTCCTCTTTCGACCTTTCGGGTTTCTCAGGTTTACCCCTGAACGGTTTCACGTACTCTTGAACTCTCTCTTCAAAGTGCTTTTCAACTTTCCCTCACGGTACTTGTTCGCTATCGGTCTCGTGGTCATATTTAGCCTTAGATGGAGTTTACCACCCACTTAGGGCTGCACTCTCAAGCAACCCGACTCTCAGGAGAGATCCTCACGCAATCGGCAACGGTCGCTACGGGCCTGGCACCCTCTATGGGCTGTGGCCCCGTTCAAGAAGGACTTGGACGCGCCGCACGATCTCGTGATAAACGGATCCTCCCTAACACCACATTTCCCGGTGGCCGATATCGACCACGGGATTCGGTGCTGGGCTTTTCCCTGTTCGCTCGCAGCTACTAAGGGAATCCTAGTTAGTTTCTTTTCCTCCGCTTAGTAATATGCTTAAATTCAGCGGGTAATCTCACCTGCTCTGAGGTCGATATATTATAATATATCTATAATATTTAAATACAATTCGCTAAAATATCACAAAAAAAAAAACGTGTGTTTAATCACATTATACGAAATATAACATTATTTGTTTTTATTTATAGAGGCGGCAGAGCAAGTTATACATATATATATATATATATATATATATATATATATATATAAATTCATATATTTTGTCGATACAGTATAAATGATATAAAAAAAAACACTGGTCAGACGTCCAGTCTTCGAAACTTTATTATTTCTCTCGGACACGACGACCGCGTTATCATTTTAAATATATATAATATATACACTTATTTATCGACTATATATACGTAAATATAACTCTACCAAACAAATTTTATGTATTTCATATAAAAATACACACGATCAATTTATGGTAGTAATAGCGTCGTTGTGTTCAAAAATTGCGCAAATTTTTTCTATAAAAAATTTACGCTGCTTTTCGCATTTTAGGATGCCGCACAAAAAAAAAATACGCACAAGTTTATAGTATGTGCGTGTGTTTTCTTTTAGTGTGCGTTATTGTGTCTCACACATCCAACACGCTTAGTCATTTATTTTTCTATAATAAATTGAAAAATTTTAAATTCTAAGCAGTCTTTTAAATTGATACGACCCTCAGTCAGGAGTGGTCCGGGAACGAGTATCCGAGGACCGCAATGTGCGTTCGAAATGTCGATGTTCATGTGTCCTGCAGTTCACAAGTTGACGCGCAATTAGCTGCGTTCTTCATCGACCCACGAGCCAAGTGATTCACCGTTCAGGGTAATCATTTTATTATGTCGTTTTCTCATATTCTATTCGTCGTATTTTTAATATTTGATTATTAAATTAATAATAATATTATAATATTTTATACGCGTATAGAATTATCTAACGACATTTATATAATATATATATATATATATATATATATATATATTATTTATTAAATGGTAATTATATATAAATTTTAGAGAAATTATAATATCGTACTTAAAAATATCCGATAAATTTTAACCGCTGCACATGTTTTATTACAAACGAGGCGCGCATAGACAGATATCTCGCACGATATATTCCTCTTAATTATTACAAGTTTTTTAATCTTGAAAGTTTTATACAAATTTCGACACGGTCGGGCGTAAATCTTCGAACACCTTCGAAATAATACGTGAAATATTATTTCTAAAACGAATTTTTATACATATCGAAAGAATCGACACGTGCTTAAAAGTTTCGTTTAGGTACCCGGATGAAGAAAATGTCTTATCATCTTACATAATCATCATCACATATAATATTGTCGAAATTTTTTTGTATTACCTTCGATCGATAAAAAACTTATGTAATAATAAAAAAACGAAATAAAATTTCTCCATAAAAATACAGAAGACAGACACACACGACGACAACAACAACAACAACAACAACAGACGACGTTTCAATAATCTATATATTTTTCGTTTATTATAATAACGATTCTTTATATTAGAACGTTTTTAGTTAACAAGAAATTTTGTTAATGATCGTTCTGTCAATCGTTAATATATATATATATATAATAATAAAAATATATTGTTACTACTATTGTGTCGTCATCGTCGTTCGTCGTCGTCGTCGTCGTCGACTCCTTCTACTAATCTATGATAAAAATTTTTCGTTATTTTTACTGTAAATTTATATATGTAGATATATATTTTATAGACGTATGAAATATATTTATCTTTTTTTTTTTTAAATATTATTCGAAACTTGTTCGAATTTTATAAAAAAAAAAAAAAAAAATTTCAATATATATACATCATATATTTATATCATATATAAATTTTCTTTTGAAGAGTTCGATTATTTTGTAGAAAAGAAAAATTTCTTTCACAATTATATATAATATAATAATACAGACTTGATTTCGTTTTTTTATTTTTTGTTTAAAAACGAACAAATACTCTGTAATGATCCTTCCGCAGGTTCACCTACGGAAACCTTGTTACGACTTTTACTTCCTCTAAATGATCAAGTTTGGTCATCTTTCCGAAGCATCGGCGACGCCGAAACGCCACCGCGCTCAGTCCGAAGACCTCACTAAATCATTCAATCGGTAGTAGCGACGGGCGGTGTGTACAAAGGGCAGGGACGTAATCAACGCGAGCTTATGACTCGCGCTTACTGGGAATTCCTCGTTCATGGGGAACAATTGCAAGCCCCAATCCCTAGCACGAAGGAGGTTCAGCGGGTTACCCGGGCCGCTCGGCCAGGGAGGACACGCTGATTCCTTCAGTGTAGCGCGCGTGCGGCCCAGAACATCTAAGGGCATCACAGACCTGTTATTGCTCAATCTCGTGCGGCTAGAAGCCGCCTGTCCCTCTAAGAAGAATTATTTGTACGCCGACAGTAAAAACCGCGAACGGCAAGAGCCGAAACTCAATACCGACGGGCCTTTGGGATGTCGAAATACGCCTAGTTAGCAGGCTAGAGTCTCGTTCGTTATCGGAATTAACCAGACAAATCGCTCCACCAACTAAGAACGGCCATGCACCACCACCCACCGAATCAAGAAAGAGCTCTCAATCTGTCAATCCTTCCGGTGTCCGGGCCTGGTGAGGTTTCCCGTGTTGAGTCAAATTAAGCCGCAGGCTCCACTCCTGGTGGTGCCCTTCCGTCAATTCCTTTAAGTTTCAGCTTTGCAACCATACTTCCCCCGGAACCCAAAAGCTTTGGTTTCCCGGAAGCTGCCCGCCGAGTCATCGGAGGAACGTCGGCGGATCGCTAGCTGGCATCGTTTATGGTTAGAACTAGGGCGGTATCTGATCGCCTTCGAACCTCTAACTTTCGTTCTTGATCAATGAAAGCGTTTTTGGCAAATGCTTTCGCTTCTGTCCGTCTTGCGACGATCCAAGAATTTCACCTCTAACGTCGCAATACGAATGCCCCCATCCGTTCCTATTAATCATTACCTCGGGGTTCCGAAAACCAACAAAATAGAACCGAGGTCCTATTCCATTATTCCATGCACACAGTATTCAGGCAAAATTTTGGCCTGCTTTAAGCACTCTAATTTGTTCAAAGTAAACGTGCCGGCCCACCTCGACACTCAGTCAAGAGCACCGCGGCGGGATTGAGTTGGGCCGCCCTTGCGAGCTAAGCCCACCGGCAGGACGTCCCACGACACGCCAGTTGACACCGCGTACGATGAACCAGCGGC
Organism: Diorhabda sublineata; assembly: GCF_026230105.1. Taxonomy (NCBI): domain Eukaryota; kingdom Metazoa; phylum Arthropoda; class Insecta; order Coleoptera; family Chrysomelidae; genus Diorhabda; species Diorhabda sublineata. The sequence goes on from NW_026614255.1 coordinate 67,266, forward strand.
GTGGGACACAGATTCGACTACGAGCTTTTTAACCGCAACAACTTTAATATACGCTATTGGAGCTGGAATTACCGCGGCTGCTGGCACCAGACTTGCCCTCCAATTGATCCTCGTTAAAGGGTTTAGAGTGTACTCATTCCGATTACGGGGCCTCGGATGAGTCCCGTATCGTTATTTTTCGTCACTACCTCCCCGTGCCGGGAGTGGGTAATTTGCGCGCCTGCTGCCTTCCTTGGATGTGGTAGCCGTTTCTCAGGCTCCCTCTCCGGAATCGAACCCTGATTCCCCGTTACCCGTTACAACCATGGTAGGCGCAGAACCTACCATCGACAGTTGATAAGGCAGACATTTGAAAGATGCGTCGCCGGTGCGAGACCGTGCGATCAGCGAAAAGTTATTCAGAGTCACCAAATTGTACGATGACGAGCAAGCCCGCCACCGATTGGTTTTGATCTAATAAAAGCGCTCCTTCCGTCTCCGGTCGGAACTCTGTTTGCATGTATTAGCTCTAGAATTACCACAGTTATCCAAGTAAATGTGGGTACGATCTAAGGAACCATAACTGATTTAATGAGCCTTTCGCGGTTTCACCTTAATTTGGCTTGTACTGAGACATGCATGGCTTAATCTTTGAGACAAGCATATGACTACTGGCAGGATCAACCAGGGAACTACTATTTGTGTATTTTATATATAATAAAACTATTATCGAAAAAGTTTTAATAACAATATCCACCACATAATGTGAGGATGAGAATTATGATGACGTTTTTTCATATTACATATATTTTATATTTATACACATAATATTTTATATTCATCTATATTCTCGTATATAATAAACACATTGTTATTTACTTTTTCGTTTGCGTGGTGTTTGCTGCGCTTATTATTGAAAATATATAATTTTCGGCGCCACGCTTTATATATTATAATATATTTTTCTTATATTTCATAAAATTTTCACCGAATCGACTATAAATTTATCTAAAATTTAATCGAAATGATATTTTAAATAAGATATAATTACGTCGACCGGAATAGAATTTCGACATTATCTCTACCCTTCGCTAGATTGTAAGCGACATGGTTTACAATTAGATAATAATGAACGAAATTTTTATTCTCGCTCGGAATAATGAGAGTTATCGCAATGTTGTGTAATAATATAAATGTTATATTATTATATATATTTTTATAGACGATCGCATATGAATCGCTCGCGGTAAAACGCTAGCTAAATTCGCGATCTCGCAATATATATTTAATTTGTGGATAAATTGATATAATATCTAAAAAGGGAACCGCTAGCAATATACGATAATATATTGGAGGAGAACGGGGACCCTTTCAGAAAACTATATAATCCACTATAATGTGGAATGACCGATACAACGTCTTTACGTAAATTATAACGAGTTCATTAAAATTTAACGAGACGTCAACTTCGATACACCACACATATATGTGCGCTGTACAACGGTACGCTTTCTACATTAACATTAATAAAGATGTATAGTGAAAATATATAAAAGATGTATTATGAATATTAAAAAGAAGTATTATGAAACTTCATACCGTCCGAGACGTAAAAGTGTTATGGAAAATATTAACAATAACGGAAAAAAAGTATTATGAAATTAGATTGCCGCTCGATGTACGAACGTACGAGATGTATTATATAAAAGTTGTATGAAAATAGTGATAATAATGAAAAACAAGTATTATGAAATGAGATTTTCCCTAAATATATGAACTTGTCGAAAAAGATGAATTGTGAAAGTTGAATGGAGACGTTTTGTGTGTAGGAGCCGTTCGAGGTATATTATATAAAAGTGTTATTGAAAATATTGACAATAACGGAAAAAATGTATTATGAAATTAGATCGCCGCTCGATGAACGAACGTACGAGATGTATTATATAAAAGTTGTATGAAAAAAGTAATAATTATGAAAAACAAGTATTATGAAATGAGATTTTCCCTAAATATATGAACTTGTCGAAAAAGATGAATTGTGAAAGTTGAATGGAGATGTTTTGTATGTAGGAACCGTTCGAGGTATATTATATAAAAGTGTTATGGAAAATATTAACAATAACGGAAAAAATGTATTATGAAATTAGATCGCCGCTCGATGAACGAACGTACGAGATGTATTATATAAAAGTTGTATGAAAATAGTAATAATTATGAAAAACAAGTATTATGAAATGAGATTTTCCCTAAATATATGAACTTGTCGAAAAAGATGAATTGTGAAAGTTGAATGGAGATGTTTTGTATGTAGGAACCGTTCGAGGTATATTATATAAAAGTGTTATGGAAAATATTGACAATAACGGAAAAAATGTATTATGAAATTAGATCGCCGCTCGATGAACGAACGTACGAGATGTATTATATAAAAGTTGTATGAAAATAGTAATAATTATGAAAAACAAGTATTATGAAATGAGATTTTCCCTAAATATATGAACTTGTCGAAAAAGATGAATTGTGAAAGTTGAATGGAGATGTTTTGTATGTAGGAACCGTTCGAGGTATATTATATAAAAGTGTTATGGAAAATATTAACAATAACGGAAAAAATGTATTATGAAATTAGATCGCCGCTCGATGAACGAACGTACGAGATGTATTATATAAAAGTTGTATGAAAATAGTAATAATTATGAAAAACAAGTATTATGAAATGAGATTTTCCCTAAATATATGAACTTGTCGAAAAAGATGAATTGTAAAAGTTGAATGGAGATGTTTTGTATGTAGGAACCGTTCGAGGTATATTATATAAAAGTGTTATGGAAAATATTGACAATAACGGAAAAAATGTATTATGAAATTAGATCGCCGCTCGATGAACGAACGTACGAGATATATTATATAAAAGTTGTATGAAAATAGTAATAATTATGAAAAACAAGTATTATGAAATGAGATTTTCCCTAAATATATGAACTTGTCGAAAAAGATGAATTGTGAAAGTTGAATGGAGATGTTTTGTATGTAGGAGCCGTTCGAGGTATATTATATAAAAGTGCTATGAAAATATTAACAATAACGGAAAAAAGTATTATGAAATTAGATCGCCGCTCGATGTATGAACGTCCGAGATGTATTATATAAAAGTTGTATTAAATTAGTGATAATAATGAAAAACAAGTAGTATGAAATTATATTCCGCTCGACTTAGGAACTTGTCGAAAAAGATGAATTGTGAAAGTTGAATGGAGTTGTTTTTTATGTAGGAGCCGTTCGAGGTATATAATATAAAAGTGCTATGAAAATATTAACAATAACGGAAAAAAGTATTATGAAATTAGATCGCCGCTCGATGTATGAACGTCCGAGATGTATTATATAAAAGTTGTATTAAATTAGTGATAATAATGAAAAACAAGTAGTATGAAATTATATTCCGCTCGATATAAGAACTTGTCGAAAAAGATGAATTGCGAAAATTGAATGGAGATGTTTTGTATGTAGGAGCCGTTCGAGGTATATTATATAAAAGTGTTAAGCGTGGCTTCAGGCCGGCAGAGGGCGCTAGTGTCTGTAAATTCGTGTCAAGTTTGGCGTCTGGCCGGCAGAGGGCGCTAGTGTCTATAAAACCGTGTTAAGTGTGGCTTCTGGCCGGCAGGTGGCGCTAGTGTCTGTAAATTCGTGTCAAGTTTGGCGTCTGGCCGGCAGAGGGCGCTAGTGTCTATAAAACCGTGTTTAGTTTGTCTTCTGGCCGGCAGAGGGCGCTAGTGTCTGTAAATTCGTGTCAAGTTTGGCGTCTGGCTGGCAGAGGGCGCTAGTGTCTATAAAACCGTGTTTAGTTTGTCTTCTGGCCGGCAGAGGGCGCTAGTGTCTATAAAACCGTGTTAAGTGTGGCTTCTGGCCGGCAGGTGGCGCTAGTGTCTGTGAATTCGTGCAAGTTTGGCGCCTGGCCGGCAGAGGGCGCTAGTGTCTATAAAACCGTGTTAAGTGTGGCTTCTGGCCGGCAGGTGGCGCTAGTGTCTGTAAATTCGTGTCAAGTTTGGCGTCTGGCCGGCAGAGGGCGCTAGTGTCTATAAAACCGTGTTTAGTTTGTCTTCTGGCCGGCAGAGGGCGCAAGTGTCTGTAAAATCGTGTCAAGTTTGGCGTCTGGCTGGCAGAGGGCGCTAGTGTCTGTAAATTCGTGTCAAGTTTGGCGTCTGGCCGGTAGAGGGCACTAGTGTCTATAAAACCGTGTTAAGTGTGGCTTCTGGCCGGTAGAGGGCGCTAGTGTCTGTAAATTCGTGTCAAGTTTGGCGTCTGGCCGGCAGAGGGCGCTAGTGTCTATAAAACCGTGTTAAGTGTGGCTTCTGGCCGGCAGGTGGCGCTAGTGTCTGTAAATTCGTGTCAAGTTTGGCGCCTGGCCGGCAGAGGGCGCTAGTGTCTATAAAACCGTGTTTAGTTTGTCTTCTGGCCGGCAGAGGGCGCTAGTGTCTATAAAACCGTGTTAAGTGTGGCTTCTGGCCGGCAGGTGGCGCTAGTGTCTGTGAATTCGTGCAAGTTTGGCGCCTGGCCGGCAGAGGGCGCTAGTGTCTATAAAACCGTGTTAAGTGTGGCTTCTGGCCGGCAGGTGGCGCTAGTGTCTGTAAATTCGTGTCAAGTTTGGCGTCTGGCCGGCAGAGGGCGCTAGTGTCTATAAAACCGTGTTTAGTTTGTCTTCTGGCCGGCAGAGGGCGCTAGTGTCTGTAAATTCGTGTCAAGTTTGGCGTCTGGCTGGCAGAGGGCGCTAGTGTCTATAAAACCGTGTTTAGTTTGTCTTCTGGCCGGCAGGTGGCGCTAGTGTGTATAAAACCGTGTTAAGCGTGGCTTCAGGCCGGCAGAGGGCGCTAGTGTCCATAAAACCGTGTTTAGTTTGTCTTCTTGCCGGCAGGTGGCGCTAGTGTCTATAAAACCGTGTTTAGTTTTTCTTCTGGCCGGTAGGATATAAGAACTTGTCGAGGTGTAACATATAAAAGTTGTATGAAATAGTAATAACATCGAAAAAAAAAAACCGTGTCAAGTTTGGCGCCTGGCCGGCAGAGGGCGCTAGTGTCTATAAAACCGTGTTAAGTGTGGCTTCTGGCCGGCAGGTGGCGCTAGTGTCTATAAAACCGTGTTTAGTTTGTCTTCTGGCCGGCAGAGGGCGCTAGTGTCTATAAAACCGTGTTAAGTGTGGCTTCTGGCCGGCAGGTGGCGCTAGTGTCTGTGAATTCGTGCAAGTTTGGCGCCTGGCCGGCAGAGGGCGCTAGTGTCTATAAAACCGTGTTAAGTGTGGCTTCTGGCCGGCAGGTGGCGCTAGTGTCTGTAAATTCGTGTCAAGTTTGGCGTCTGGCCGGCAGAGGGCGCTAGTGTCTATAAAACCGTGTTTAGTTTGTCTTCTGGCCGGCAGAGGGCGCTAGTGTCTGTAAATTCGTGTCAAGTTTGGCGTCTGGCTGGCAGAGGGCGCTAGTGTCTATAAAACCGTGTTTAGTTTGTCTTCTGGCCGGCAGGTGGCGCTAGTGTGTATAAAACCGTGTTTAGTTTGTCTTCTTGCCGGCAGGTGGCGCTAGTGTCTATAAAACCGTGTTTAGTTTGTCTTCTTGCCGGCAGGTGGCGCTAGTGTCTATAAAACCGTGTTTAGTTTTTCTTCTGGCCGGTAGGATATAAGAACTTGTCGAGGTGTAACATATAAAAGTTGTATGAAATAGTAATAACATCGAAAAAAAAAAACCGTGTCAAGTTTGGCGCCTGGCCGGCAGAGGGCGCTAGTGTCTATAAAACCGTGTTAAGTGTGGCTTCTGGCCGGCAGGTGGCGCTAGTGTCTATAAAACCGTGTTTAGTTTGTCTTCTGGCCGGCAGAGGGCGCTAGTGTCTATAAAACCGTGTTAAGTGTGGCTTCTGGCCGGCAGGTGGCGCTAGTGTCTGTGAATTCGTGCAAGTTTGGCGCCTGGCCGGCAGAGGGCGCTAGTGTCTATAAAACCGTGTTAAGTGTGGCTTCTGGCCGGCAGGTGGCGCTAGTGTCTGTAAATTCGTGTCAAGTTTGGCGTCTGGCCGGCAGAGGGCGCTAGTGTCTATAAAACCGTGTTTAGTTTGTCTTCTGGCCGGCAGAGGGCGCTAGTGTCTGTAAATTCGTGTCAAGTTTGGCGTCTGGCTGGCAGAGGGCGCTAGTGTCTATAAAACCGTGTTTAGTTTGTCTTCTGGCCGGCAGGTGGCGCTAGTGTGTATAAAACCGTGTTAAGCGTGGCTTCAGGCCGGCAGAGGGCGCTAGTGTCTATAAAACCGTGTTTAGTTTGTCTTCTTGCCGGCAGGTGGCGCTAGTGTCTATAAAACCGTGTTTAGTTTTTCTTCTGGCCGGTAGGATATAAGAACTTGTCGAGGTGTAACATATAAAAGTTGTATGAAATAGTAATAACATCGAAAAAAAAAAACCGTGTCAAGTTTGGCGTCTGGCCGGCAGAGGGCGCTAGTGTCTATAAAACCGTGTTAAGTGTGGCTTCTGGCCGGCAGGTGGCGCTAGTGTCTGTAAATTCGTGTCAAGTTTGGCGTCTGGCCGGTAGAGGGCACTAGTGTCTATAAAACCGTGTTAAGTGTGGCTTCTGGCCGGCAGAGGGCGCTAGTGTCTGTAAATTCGTGTCAAGTTTGGCGTCTGGCCGGCAGAGGGCGCTAGTGTCTATAAAACCGTGTTAAGTGTGGCTTCTGGCCGGCAGGTGGCGCTAGTGTCTGTAAATTCGTGTCAAGTTTGGCGCCTGGCCGGCAGAGGGCGCTAGTGTCTATAAAACCGTGTTTAGTTTGTCTTCTGGCCGGCAGAGGGCGCTAGTGTCTATAAAACCGTGTTAAGTGTGGCTTCTGGCCGGCAGGTGGCGCTAGTGTCTGTGAATTCGTGCAAGTTTGGCGCCTGGCCGGCAGAGGGCGCTAGTGTCTATAAAACCGTGTTAAGTGTGGCTTCTGGCCGGCAGGTGGCGCTAGTGTCTGTAAATTCGTGTCAAGTTTGGCGTCTGGCCGGCAGAGGGCGCTAGTGTCTATAAAACCGTGTTTAGTTTGTCTTCTGGCCGGCAGAGGGCGCTAGTGTCTGTAAATTCGTGTCAAGTTTGGCGTCTGGCTGGCAGAGGGCGCTAGTGTCTATAAAACCGTGTTTAGTTTGTCTTCTGGCCGGCAGGTGGCGCTAGTGTGTATAAAACCGTGTTAAGCGTGGCTTCAGGCCGGCAGAGGGCGCTAGTGTCTATAAAACCGTGTTTAGTTTGTCTTCTTGCCGGCAGGTGGCGCTAGTGTCTATAAAACCGTGTTTAGTTTTTCTTCTGGCCGGTAGGATATAAGAACTTGTCGAGGTGTAACATATAAAAGTTGTATGAAATAGTAATAACATCGAAAAAAAAAAACCGTGTCAAGTTTGGCGCCTGGCCGGCAGAGGGCGCTAGTGTCTATAAAACCGTGTTAAGTGTGGCTTCTGGCCGGCAGGTGGCGCTAGTGTCTATAAAACCGTGTTTAGTTTGTCTTCTGGCCGGCAGAGGGCGCTAGTGTCTATAAAACCGTGTTAAGTGTGGCTTCTGGCCGGCAGGTGGCGCTAGTGTCTGTGAATTCGTGCAAGTTTGGCGCCTGGCCGGCAGAGGGCGCTAGTGTCTATAAAACCGTGTTAAGTGTGGCTTCTGGCCGGCAGGTGGCGCTATTGTCTGTGAATTCGTGCAAGTTTGGCGCCTGGCCGGCAGGTGGCGCTAGTGTCTGTGAATTCGTGCAAGTTTGGCGCCTGGCCGGCAGGTGGCGCTAGTGTCTGTGAATTCGTGCAAGTTTGGCGCCTGGCCGGCAGAGGGCGCTAGTGTCTATAAAACCGTGTTTAGTTTGTCTTCTGGCCGGCAGAGGGCGCTAGTGTCTGTAAATTCGTGTCAAGTTTGGCGTCTGGCTGGCAGAGGGCGCTAGTGTCTATAAAACCGTGTTTAGTTTGTCTTCTGGCCGGCAGGTGGCGCTAGTGTGTATAAAACCGTGTTAAGCGTGGCTTCAGGCCGGCAGAGGGCGCTAGTGTCTATAAAACCGTGTTTAGTTTGTCTTCTTGCCGGCAGGTGGCGCTAGTGTCTATAAAACCGTGTTTAGTTTTTCTTCTGGCCGGTAGGATATAAGAACTTGTCGAGGTGTAACATATAAAAGTTGTATGAAATAGTAATAACATCGAAAAAAAAAAACCGTGTCAAGTTTGGCGCCTGGCCGGCAGAGGGCGCTAGTGTCTATAAAACCGTGTTAAGTGTGGCTTCTGGCCGGCAGGTGGCGCTAGTGTCTGTAAATTCGTGTCAAGTTTGGCGTCTGGCCGGTAGAGGGCACTAGTGTCTATAAAACCGTGTTAAGTGTGGCTTCTGGCCGGCAGAGGGCGCTAGTGTCTGTAAATTCGTGTCAAGTTTGGCGTCTGGCCGGCAGAGGGCGCTAGTGTCTATAAAACCGTGTTAAGTGTGGCTTCTGGCCGGCAGGTGGCGCTAGTGTCTGTAAATTCGTGTCAAGTTTGGCGCCTGGCCGGCAGAGGGCGCTAGTGTCTATAAAACCGTGTTTAGTTTGTCTTCTGGCCGGCAGAGGGCGCTAGTGTCTATAAAACCGTGTTAAGTGTGGCTTCTGGCCGGCAGGTGGCGCTAGTGTCTGTGAATTCGTGCAAGTTTGGCGCCTGGCCGGCAGAGGGCGCTAGTGTCTATAAAACCGTGTTAAGTGTGGCTTCTGGCCGGCAGGTGGCGCTAGTGTCTGTAAATTCGTGTCAAGTTTGGCGTCTGGCCGGCAGAGGGCGCTAGTGTCTATAAAACCGTGTTTAGTTTGTCTTCTGGCCGGCAGAGGGCGCTAGTGTCTGTAAATTCGTGTCAAGTTTGGCGTCTGGCTGGCAGAGGGCGCTAGTGTCTATAAAACCGTGTTTAGTTTGTCTTCTGGCCGGCAGGTGGCGCTAGTGTGTATAAAACCGTGTTAAGCGTGGCTTCAGGCCGGCAGAGGGCGCTAGTGTCTATAAAACCGTGTTTAGTTTGTCTTCTTGCCGGCAGGTGGCGCTAGTGTCTATAAAACCGTGTTTAGTTTTTCTTCTGGCCGGTAGGATATAAGAACTTGTCGAGGTGTAACATATAAAAGTTGTATGAAATAGTAATAACATCGAAAAAAAAAAACCGTGTCAAGTTTGGCGCCTGGCCGGCAGAGGGCGCTAGTGTCTATAAAACCGTGTTAAGTGTGGCTTCTGGCCGGCAGGTGGCGCTAGTGTCTATAAAACCGTGTTTAGTTTGTCTTCTGGCCGGCAGAGGGCGCTAGTGTCTATAAAACCGTGTTAAGTGTGGCTTCTGGCCGGCAGGTGGCGCTAGTGTCTGTGAATTCGTGCAAGTTTGGCGCCTGGCCGGCAGAGGGCGCTAGTGTCTATAAAACCGTGTTTAGTTTGTCTTCTGGCCGGCAGAGGGCGCTAGTGTCTGTAAATTCGTGTCAAGTTTGGCGTCTGGCCGGCAGAGGGCGCTAGTGTCTATAAAACCGTGTTTAGTTTGTCTTCTGGCCGGCAGAGGGCGCTAGTGTCTGTAAATTCGTGTCAAGTTTGGCGTCTGGCTGGCAGAGGGCGCTAGTGTCTATAAAACCGTGTTTAGTTTGTCTTCTGGCCGGCAGGTGGCGCTAGTGTGTATAAAACCGTGTTAAGCGTGGCTTCAGGCCGGCAGAGGGCGCTAGTGTCTATAAAACCGTGTTTAGTTTGTCTTCTTGCCGGCAGGTGGCGCTAGTGTCTATAAAACCGTGTTTAGTTTTTCTTCTGGCCGGTAGGATATAAGAACTTGTCGAGGTGTAACATATAAAAGTTGTATGAAATAGTAATAACATCGAAAAAAAAAAACCGTGTCAAGTTTGGCGCCTGGCCGGCAGAGGGCGCTAGTGTCTATAAAACCGTGTTAAGTGTGGCTTCTGGCCGGCAGGTGGCGCTAGTGTCTATAAAACCGTGTTTAGTTTGTCTTCTGGCCGGCAGAGGGCGCTAGTGTCTATAAAACCGTGTTAAGTGTGGCTTCTGGCCGGCAGGTGGCGCTAGTGTCTGTGAATTCGTGCAAGTTTGGCGCCTGGCCGGCAGAGGGCGCTAGTGTCTATAAAACCGTGTTAAGTGTGGCTTCTGGCCGGCAGGTGGCGCTAGTGTCTGTAAATTCGTGTCAAGTTTGGCGTCTGGCCGGCAGAGGGCGCTAGTGTCTATAAAACCGTGTTTAGTTTGTCTTCTGGCCGGCAGAGGGCGCTAGTGTCTGTAAATTCGTGTCAAGTTTGGCGTCTGGCTGGCAGAGGGCGCTAGTGTCTATAAAACCGTGTTTAGTTTGTCTTCTGGCCGGCAGGTGGCGCTAGTGTGTATAAAACCGTGTTAAGCGTGGCTTCAGGCCGGCAGAGGGCGCTAGTGTCTATAAAACCGTGTTTAGTTTGTCTTCTTGCCGGCAGGTGGCGCTAGTGTCTATAAAACCGTGTTTAGTTTTTCTTCTGGCCGGTAGGATATAAGAACTTGTCGAGGTGTAACATATAAAAGTTGTATGAAATAGTAATAACATCGAAAAAAAAAAACCGTGTCAAGTTTGGCGTCTGGCCGGCAGAGGGCGCTAGTGTCTATAAAACCGTGTTAAGTGTGGCTTCTGGCCGGCAGGTGGCGCTAGTGTCTGTAAATTCGTGTCAAGTTTGGCGTCTGGCCGGTAGAGGGCACTAGTGTCTATAAAACCGTGTTAAGTGTGGCTTCTGGCCGGCAGAGGGCGCTAGTGTCTGTAAATTCGTGTCAAGTTTGGCGTCTGGCCGGCAGAGGGCGCTAGTGTCTATAAAACCGTGTTAAGTGTGGCTTCTGGCCGGCAGGTGGCGCTAGTGTCTGTAAATTCGTGTCAAGTTTGGCGCCTGGCCGGCAGAGGGCGCTAGTGTCTATAAAACCGTGTTTAGTTTGTCTTCTGGCCGGCAGAGGGCGCTAGTGTCTATAAAACCGTGTTAAGTGTGGCTTCTGGCCGGCAGGTGGCGCTAGTGTCTGTGAATTCGTGCAAGTTTGGCGCCTGGCCGGCAGAGGGCGCTAGTGTCTATAAAACCGTGTTAAGTGTGGCTTCTGGCCGGCAGGTGGCGCTAGTGTCTGTGAATTCGTGCAAGTTTGGCGCCTGGCCGGCAGGTGGCGCTAGTGTCTGTGAATTCGTGCAAGTTTGGCGCCTGGCCGGCAGGTGGCGCTAGTGTCTGTGAATTCGTGCAAGTTTGGCGCCTGGCCGGCAGAGGGCGCTAGTGTCTATAAAACCGTGTTTAGTTTGTCTTCTGGCCGGCAGAGGGCGCTAGTGTCTGTAAATTCGTGTCAAGTTTGGCGTCTGGCTGGCAGAGGGCGCTAGTGTCTATAAAACCGTGTTTAGTTTGTCTTCTGGCCGGCAGGTGGCGCTAGTGTGTATAAAACCGTGTTAAGCGTGGCTTCAGGCCGGCAGAGGGCGCTAGTGTCTATAAAACCGTGTTTAGTTTGTCTTCTTGCCGGCAGGTGGCGCTAGTGTCTATAAAACCGTGTTTAGTTTTTCTTCTGGCCGGTAGGATATAAGAACTTGTCGAGGTGTAACATATAAAAGTTGTATGAAATAGTAATAACATCGAAAAAAAAAACCGTGTCAAGTTTGGCGCCTGGCCGGCAGAGGGCGCTAGTGTCTATAAAACCGTGTTAAGTGTGGCTTCTGGCCGGCAGGTGGCGCTAGTGTCTATAAAACCGTGTTTAGTTTGTCTTCTGGCCGGCAGAGGGCGCTAGTGTCTATAAAACCGTGTTAAGTGTGGCTTCTGGCCGGCAGGTGGCGCTAGTGTCTGTGAATTCGTGCAAGTTTGGCGCCTGGCCGGCAGAGGGCGCTAGTGTCTATAAAACCGTGTTAAGTGTGGCTTCTGGCCGGCAGGTGGCGCTAGTGTCTGTAAATTCGTGTCAAGTTTGGCGTCTGGCCGGCAGAGGGCGCTAGTGTCTATAAAACCGTGTTTAGTTTGTCTTCTGGCCGGCAGAGGGCGCTAGTGTCTGTAAATTCGTGTCAAGTTTGGCGTCTGGCTGGCAGAGGGCGCTAGTGTCTATAAAACCGTGTTTAGTTTGTCTTCTGGCCGGCAGGTGGCGCTAGTGTGTATAAAACCGTGTTAAGCGTGGCTTCAGGCCGGCAGAGGGCGCTAGTGTCTATAAAACCGTGTTTAGTTTGTCTTCTTGCCGGCAGGTGGCGCTAGTGTCTATAAAACCGTGTTTAGTTTTTCTTCTGGCCGGTAGGATATAAGAACTTGTCGAGGTGTAACATATAAAAGTTGTATGAAATAGTAATAACATCGAAAAAAAAAAACCGTGTCAAGTTTGGCGCCTGGCCGGCAGAGGGCGCTAGTGTCTATAAAACCGTGTTAAGTGTGGCTTCTGGCCGGCAGGTGGCGCTAGTGTCTGTAAATTCGTGTCAAGTTTGGCGTCTGGCCGGTAGAGGGCACTAGTGTCTATAAAACCGTGTTAAGTGTGGCTTCTGGCCGGCAGAGGGCGCTAGTGTCTGTAAATTCGTGTCAAGTTTGGCGCCTGGCCGGCAGAGGGCGCTAGTGTCTATGAAACCGTGTTAAGTGTGGCTTCTGGCCGGCAGGTGGCGCTAGTGTCTATAAAACCGTGTTTAGTTTGTCTTCTGGCCGGCAGAGGGCGCTAGTGTCTATAAAACCGTGTTAAGTGTGGCTTCTGGCCGGCAGGTGGCGCTAGTGTCTGTGAATTCGTGCAAGTTTGGCGCCTGGCCGGCAGAGGGCGCTAGTGTCTATAAAACCGTGTTAAGTGTGGCTTCTGGCCGGCAGGTGGCGCTAGTGTCTGTAAATTCGTGTCAAGTTTGGAGTCTGGCCGGCAGAGGGCGCTAGTGTCTATAAAACCGTGTTTAGTTTGTCTTCTGGCCGGCAGAGGGCGCTAGTGTCTGTAAATTCGTGTCAAGTTTGGCGTCTGGCTGGCAGAGGGCGCTAGTGTCTATAAAACCGTGTTTAGTTTGTCTTCTGGCCGGCAGGTGGCGCTAGTGTGTATAAAACCGTGTTAAGCGTGGCTTCAGGCCGGCAGAGGGCGCTAGTGTCTATAAAACCGTGTTTAGTTTGTCTTCTTGCCGGCAGGTGGCGCTAGTGTCTATAAAACCGTGTTTAGTTTTTCTTCTGGCCGGTAGGATATAAGAACTTGTCGAGGTGTAACATATAAAAGTTGTATGAAATAGTAATAACATCGAAAAAAAAAAACCGTGTCAAGTTTGGCGCCTGGCCGGCAGAGGGCGCTAGTGTCTATAAAACCGTGTTAAGTGTGGCTTCTGGCCGGCAGGTGGCGCTAGTGTCTGTAAATTCGTGTCAAGTTTGGCGTCTGGCCGGTAGAGGGCACTAGTGTCTATAAAACCGTGTTAAGTGTGGCTTCTGGCCGGCAGAGGGCGCTAGTGTCTGTAAATTCGTGTCAAGTTTGGCGTCTGGCCGGCAGAGGGCGCTAGTGTCTATAAAACCGTGTTAAGTGTGGCTTCTGGCCGGCAGGTGGCGCTAGTGTCTGTGAATTCGTGCAAGTTTGGCGCCTGGCCGGCAGAGGGCGCTAGTGTCTATAAAACCGTGTTAAGTGTGGCTTCTGGCCGGCAGGTGGCGCTAGTGTCTGTAAATTCGTGTCAAGTTTGGCGTCTGGCCGGCAGAGGGCGCTAGTGTCTATAAAACCGTGTTTAGTTTGTCTTCTGGCCGGCAGAGGGCGCTAGTGTCTGTAAATTCGTGTCAAGTTTGGCGTCTGGCTGGCAGAGGGCGCTAGTGTCTATAAAACCGTGTTTAGTTTGTCTTCTGGCCGGCAGGTGGCGCTAGTGTGTATAAAACCGTGTTAAGCGTGGCTTCAGGCCGGCAGAGGGCGCTAGTGTCTATAAAACCGTGTTTAGTTTGTCTTCTTGCCGGCAGGTGGCGCTAGTGTCTATAAAACCGTGTTTAGTTTTTCTTCTGGCCGGTAGGATATAAGAACTTGTCGAGGTGTAACATATAAAAGTTGTATGAAATAGTAATAACATCGAAAAAAAAAAACCGTGTCAAGTTTGGCGCCTGGCCGGCAGAGGGCGCTAGTGTCTATAAAACCGTGTTAAGTGTGGCTTCTGGCCGGCAGGTGGCGCTAGTGTCTGTAAATTCGTGTCAAGTTTGGCGTCTGGCCGGTAGAGGGCACTAGTGTCTATAAAACCGTGTTAAGTGTGGCTTCTGGCCGGCAGAGGGCGCTAGTGTCTGTAAATTCGTGTCAAGTTTGGCGCCTGGCCGGCAGAGGGCGCTAGTGTCTATAAAACCGTGTTAAGTGTGGCTTCTGGCCGGCAGGTGGCGCTAGTGTCTGTAAATTCGTGTCAAGTTTGGCGCCTGGCCGGCAGAGGGCGCTAGTGTCTATAAAACCGTGTTTAGTTTGTCTTCTGGCCGGCAGAGGGCGCTAGTGTCTATAAAACCGTGTTAAGTGTGGCTTCTGGCCGGCAGGTGGCGCTAGTGTCTGTAAATTCGTGTCAAGTTTGGCGTCTGGCCGGCAGAGGGCGCTAGTGTCTATAAAACCGTGTTTAGTTTGTCTTCTGGCCGGCAGAGGGCGCTAGTGTCTGTAAATTCGTGTCAAGTTTGGCGTCTGGCTGGCAGAGGGCGCTAGTGTCTATAAAACCGTGTTTAGTTTGTCTTCTGGCCGGCAGGTGGCGCTAGTGTGTATAAAACCGTGTTAAGCGTGGCTTCAGGCCGGCAGAGGGCGCTAGTGTCTATAAAACCGTGTTTAGTTTGTCTTCTTGCCGGCAGGTGGCGCTAGTGTCTATAAAACCGTGTTTAGTTTTTCTTCTGGCCGGTAGGATATAAGAACTTGTCGAGGTGTAACATATAAAAGTTGTATGAAATAGTAATAACATCGAAAAAAAAAAACCGTGTCAAGTTTGGCGCCTGGCCGGCAGAGGGCGCTAGTGTCTATAAAACCGTGTTAAGTGTGGCTTCTGGCCGGCAGGTGGCGCTAGTGTCTATAAAACCGTGTTTAGTTTGTCTTCTGGCCGGCAGAGGGCGCTAGTGTCTATAAAACCGTGTTAAGTGTGGCTTCTGGCCGGCAGGTGGCGCTAGTGTCTGTGAATTCGTGCAAGTTTGGCGCCTGGCCGGCAGAGGGCGCTAGTGTCTATAAAACCGTGTTTAGTTTGTCTTCTGGCCGGCAGAGGGCGCTAGTGTCTGTAAATTCGTGTCAAGTTTGGCGTCTGGCCGGCAGAGGGCGCTAGTGTCTATAAAACCGTGTTTAGTTTGTCTTCTGGCCGGCAGAGGGCGCTAGTGTCTGTAAATTCGTGTCAAGTTTGGCGTCTGGCTGGCAGAGGGCGCTAGTGTCTATAAAACCGTG
>NW_026614255.1:87500-100000 GCF_026230105.1 Diorhabda sublineata
CACTTTCTGTGGAGCAGTCACCTTGATGGAGACCATTGCCAGAATATCCGTTTTCCAGCCTCTCGATCATCTGCCGTGCGATGATGCTACTGCTGCCGCCGCTGTCATTTGTCCACTTCAACAGTTTTTCATATAGTTTGACGCTATAAGGCAGGGAAAGAACAGCTGCCGTTGTTGGCGTAGCACTATTTATCAAGTTATTAAAGCGTCTTTTCATTATGGCGGGCACTTGTTGGGATAAGCAAGTTATACCCAAGCCGCCACCTCTTATAGGGGCATGCAGATAAGCATCAGCACATGTTCGGTTCAGACCAAGAAACTTTCTGACGGATACTCTGATGATCGTATCAGCGGCTTTTAAAGTTTTCTTGGTGACTATGGCGCTTTGTAGTTGATCTTGTATGCGTGGCAACAAGAAATGTTTAATGATGTTCAGTTTCTGTGCTGGTTGTAGTCCTGCTTTGTTAATTCTGTCGAGCTGGATTTTGAGGTCGGAAATGGTGGATCGAGTCTGTCCCATGACTCCATACCGCCTGCCCAGGTATTTAAACATATCCTGAGGTGTTAATTGGCGGATGAACTGACCCTCTGCCGCGAATAGAGGCCGAGTAACCACGTAAGAGTGTTTGTTGCCTCGGTTGACGTTAACCGATATGGCAACACTCTTTGTCGGGTTAATCGACATCCCTCGCTTCGCAAAGAACTCAGTAACAGTTCTAAGCTGCTTTGTGGCACCCTTGACAGACTCGGCCAACAGCACTAGGTCATCCGCATACGCTAGTACTGATACCTTCATGTCATCTGAGACAGGTATGCCCGACCCACCATTCTCTAGTTCGCAAACCAACTCGTCCACTACTAAATTAAAAAGATAGGGCGATAAAGGGTCTCCCTGCTTTACGCCTCTATCGATGTTTATTCTTCTGGTTTTCTTATTGCCAGCAGAGACTATGGTATATGATTTTAGGTACGAGTCCATTATATACCTCTTAGTTGTCTCGTCTATACCGAACCTGTTCAGAGCTCGCAGGATGGACCATTGCGATACTGTGTCGAAGGCTTTAGAAAGGTCCAACGACAAGATATTATATGGCTTAACTCTACGTCTTCTTTCCTTTATGAGCGTTTGGAGTGAGATATTATTCAACAGGACACCATCGATCTTCATGAAACCTCTCTGGTTGGCGTGTATCGGTAACGTCGAGAAGCGCTTACCAAGGACACGATGAAACACCCTGACAATGACCGATGATATCGTGATCGGTCTCCAGTTATTAATCAAGCGTCGGTCCCCCCCTTTAGGAATAAGTGTTGTCCTGTTCCCTCGGAGCACCTCGGGGGTAACTCCAAAGAGAAACATGACATTATATAGTAGAACCAATCTCTTCACAGGGGCCTTTTTGAGAGCCAGCAGGGGCACTGCGTCTGGACCAGCCGCCCCTGATTTTGATGTGTTTATGGCCCAGAGGATGTCTGACTCTGTAATTGGCTGGTCCAGTTTATGTTCCTCTTTCTGATCTAAGATTGGTTCGCTGTCTAGGAGAGAGGGACTTCCGAATATGCCCCTATACTCGGACTCTATTGACGCAATGTCAGGTAGTACATCGTCCCCCCAGAGCGGTTTCCCGTCTAGGATATCACGCGCCAAAGCGGCTCGATCGGATCGATATCGTCGTTGGACGATTTTGTATTTATATGAACGCTCATGGTTCCTGTTATTAAAGACTGGGGCCTTGCGGTTTCCGTTTGCCTTCGTTTTGGGCTTCCCAGTCCCTGCTTCGTTGAAGAGAGCAGTAATATATTCATTCACCTCTTTTCTCACTCCCTCTCTATGGCGGTCTAGGTTGGTGAATTGAGAGTAACGGAATAAAGTGCTATCATAAGTATTCCATCCGTCATTAGCGTGCCAGTAATCGTATAAAAACGTAGAGATTGTATTGTGCCGGTGTTCTATCGCAATGGGTACGAACTCCTCAGCATTCGGATTAAGACTCTGACGATCTTTAAAGGTTGAGTCCCTGCCTCGATCTCTAGGACTCTCGAGAAGAGAGAATTCCACTACTTCGCCCTCTGCTTCCTCGTGAGGCCGCGCGTTTTCGTTCTCAAGTTGTTCGAGAACGTCTACGCGGGCCTCGATGTTGTTTTCGTTTCTGAGGAATTCGAGGAGTTCCTTGTATCTATCCTGTTTCCGTCTATATTTTATAGAGTCGATGGTACGGTTAGGATAGATACTTTGGAGATGTTTATTGATGAAACGGCCCGTATAGGCAAGTTCATGTTTGGCCATTTCAATGTAATCCTCATCCTCGAATTCAACGGGGGCATTAGGCTTTTCGTAGAGATTCTCAAGCTCCTCATTGTACTCCACGGGGTGCGCTCTCCGCATGTGCTGTCGCATTCCAGCGTAAGTCTTATATGTTTGTTTGCATACGGAGCAAACATTGCCGTCAGCCGGGGGTGCACCCCGGCAGCGTAGCCTTCTTAAATGGGTCTGAAGCCCAGTATCAGTGGCGAAAGTTTTTCCACATATGCACAAGACCATAGTTCTAGGACTGAAACTAGGTCTGTCGTAAGTTCAATTCAGTTAATATGGGATAGTTGGGTAGACAGGAAAAGACTTGTCTACCACTTAAATAAAAAGTCGGAAGGTGTACTATCCCTAAAACTAAAACCCCCAGGAGTCTGGAGGTGGGCACGGTCCGATAAAGAAGCCAGATAGGTGACCGTGGGGCAGTCTTCGGATGATCCCAATCTCTTAGAATAGACAAGAGATTGCCGTGTTGGATCAAGACTAAGAATCCTATCTGGGGCGCTCTGTACGTTAGCCACGCTAAAATAAATTCTAGCGTGTTACCGACTCTACCACGGGGAGGTGTACAGAACTTGATTAGGAGAGGCTGCAAACTTTAAAAGCTCACAACCGGGGTTTCAAAGGCTTTGGATGAATTGAACAGAAAAGGTCGCTCTGCCGCTTTCTAACCGCCTTCAAAAATTCCGGTCGCACTACTTTCTCCGCTACAGTTCCTAACCCTTAAGAGAGTCATAGTTACTCCCGCCGTTTACCCGCGCTTGCTTGAATTTCTTCACTTTGACATTCAGAGCACTGGGCAGAAATCACATTGAGTCAACACCCGTTGGGGCCATCGCAATGCTTTGTTTTAATTAGACAGTCGGATTCCCCTAGTCCGTGCCAGTTCTGAGCTGACCGTTGAATGGCGGCCGAAGAGGATATCCAAATACCGATTAAGGTAATATGGAACCTCGCAGCAAGACGGTTCCGCGGGAGGCCAAGGCACGGGACCGAACTCGGATCCATAATCATCACAAATACTCCAACCATGAAGGAAGGAGAGAGATGCTCCAATTACTTCACCTCGCCCAGGCCCGGCACGTCAGCCGTGACCCACTTCCTCGCCAAGCCCGACACGCCCCGATCCTCAGAGCCAATCCTTATCCCGAAGTTACGGATCCAATTTGCCGACTTCCCTTACCTACATTATTCTATCGACTAGAGGCTCTTCACCTTGGAGACCTGCTGCGGATATGGGTACGAACCGGCGCGAGCCTCCACGTGGCCCTCTCCTGGATTTTCAAGGTCCGAGGGGAAGATCCGGACACCGCTGCAACTGCGGTGCTCTTCGCGTTCCAAACCATATCTCCCTGCTAGAGGATTCCATGGAACTCGAACGCTTATGCAGAAAAGAAAACTCTTCCCGGATCTCCCGACGGCGTCTCCAGGTCCTTTTGGGTTACCCCGACGAACTCTCTTGCGAGGGCCCGACTTTTTGACGGTTCCGCTGCCGGGTTCCGGAATAGGAACCGGATTCCCTTTCGCCCGATGGGTGTGTACAAACTTTTTACGTGTTTGTGTACACGTACACACGTACGTACGTACGTAAATAATAAAGCTACACCACATCAACATCGGCTTTCGCCTAGGGCTTAGGATCGACTGACTCGTGTGCAACGGCTGTTCACACGAAACCCTTCTCCACGTCAGTCCTCCAGGGCCTCGCTGGAGTATTTGCTACTACCACCAAGATCTGCACCGACGGCGGCTCCAGACGGCCTCACGGCCAATCCTTCTGCGCACACCGCCGCGACCCTCCTACTCGTCAGAGCTTCATGGTCGCGCGCAAAACGCGAACCGCACATGCCGCTGACGGTCGAGTATAAGCACGACGCTTCAGCGCCATCCATTTTCAGGGCTAGTAACTTCGGCAGATGAGTTGTTACACACTCCTTGGCGGATTCCGACTTCCATGGCCACCGTCCTGCTGTCTTAAGTTACCAACGCCTTTCATGGTATCCCATAAGCGTCGATTTTGGCGCTTTAACTCGACGTTTGGTTCATCCCACAGCGCCAGTTCTGCTTACCAAAAATGGCCCACTTGGCACTCTGATTCGAGTCTCGCGGCTTCATAAGTTCGAGCAAGCCGGAGATCTCACCCATTTAAAGTTTGAGAATAGGTTGAGGTCGTTTCGACCCCAATGCCTCTAATCATTCGCTTTACCGGATGAAACTCGTACGCTACGAGCGCCAGCTATCCTGAGGGAAACTTCGGAGGGAACCAGCTACTAGATGGTTCGATTAGTCTTTCGCCCCTATACCCAGTTCCGACGATCGATTTGCACGTCAGAATCGCTACGGACCTCCATCAGGGTTTCCCCTGACTTCGTCCTGACCAGGCATAGTTCACCATCTTTCGGGTCCCAGCGTGTACGCTCTTGGTGCGCCTCTTCTCGTAATGAGAACGAGACGCCCCGGGAGTGCGAAGCGATCCAATTTATTAAAAAAGCAAATCGCTTATCCTCCCTTGGTCTACGCGAGGTAAACCTTTACTTTCATTACGCCTTTAGGTTTAGTTATTTCCCAATGACTCGCGCACATGCTAGACTCCTTGGTCCGTGTTTCAAGACGGGTCCTGAAATTACCCAAATCGATAGCGTCGTTGATCGGCGTTTCGAAACGAGGTCTGTTCGAGAACACCGTAACCAACAGTCGTTCCGGGACAGAATCGGCATTATGTCCGATTACCGTCAAACACGAAACGCTCTTGCTACGGGCCGAACGCTAATTATAATTTAGCGGCCCCGCGCCATATTTGTACCGTCGAGCGAGTCTGTCGGAATATCGAGGGTCCGCATGAAAAAATCAAGTGGTCTCCACCTCGAGTCTTAAACAGACACCCAACGGATCACGACGTCCTACTAGAGGAAAAGTGCACGCGTTCGATATCGATTAGAAAAACGTAAAACGCGATTTATTGTGTTGCCGAAACAACAACAATATCCGTCATACAAACGTTCAACTTCAATTATCGAAACGCGAATGAATTTCCTCTTTCGACCTTTCGGGTTTCTCAGGTTTACCCCTGAACGGTTTCACGTACTCTTGAACTCTCTCTTCAAAGTGCTTTTCAACTTTCCCTCACGGTACTTGTTCGCTATCGGTCTCGTGGTCATATTTAGCCTTAGATGGAGTTTACCACCCACTTAGGGCTGCACTCTCAAGCAACCCGACTCTCAGGAGAGATCCTCACGCAATCGGCAACGGTCGCTACGGGCCTGGCACCCTCTATGGGCTGTGGCCCCGTTCAAGAAGGACTTGGACGCGCCGCACGATCTCGTGATAAACGGATCCTCCCTAACACCACATTTCCCGGTGGCCGATATCGACCACGGGATTCGGTGCTGGGCTTTTCCCTGTTCGCTCGCAGCTACTAAGGGAATCCTAGTTAGTTTCTTTTCCTCCGCTTAGTAATATGCTTAAATTCAGCGGGTAATCTCACCTGCTCTGAGGTCGATATATTATAATATATCTATAATATTTAAATACAATTCGCTAAAATATCACAAAAAAAAAAACGTGTGTTTAATCACATTATACGAAATATAACATTATTTGTTTTTATTTATAGAGGCGGCAGAGCAAGTTATACATATATATATATATATATATATATATATATATATATATATAAATTCATATATTTTGTCGATACAGTATAAATGATATAAAAAAAAACACTGGTCAGACGTCCAGTCTTCGAAACTTTATTATTTCTCTCGGACACGACGACCGCGTTATCATTTTAAATATATATAATATATACACTTATTTATCGACTATATATACGTAAATATAACTCTACCAAACAAATTTTATGTATTTCATATAAAAATACACACGATCAATTTATGGTAGTAATAGCGTCGTTGTGTTCAAAAATTGCGCAAATTTTTTCTATAAAAAATTTACGCTGCTTTTCGCATTTTAGGATGCCGCACAAAAAAAAAATACGCACAAGTTTATAGTATGTGCGTGTGTTTTCTTTTAGTGTGCGTTATTGTGTCTCACACATCCAACACGCTTAGTCATTTATTTTTCTATAATAAATTGAAAAATTTTAAATTCTAAGCAGTCTTTTAAATTGATACGACCCTCAGTCAGGAGTGGTCCGGGAACGAGTATCCGAGGACCGCAATGTGCGTTCGAAATGTCGATGTTCATGTGTCCTGCAGTTCACAAGTTGACGCGCAATTAGCTGCGTTCTTCATCGACCCACGAGCCAAGTGATTCACCGTTCAGGGTAATCATTTTATTATGTCGTTTTCTCATATTCTATTCGTCGTATTTTTAATATTTGATTATTAAATTAATAATAATATTATAATATTTTATACGCGTATAGAATTATCTAACGACATTTATATAATATATATATATATATATATATATATATATTATTTATTAAATGGTAATTATATATAAATTTTAGAGAAATTATAATATCGTACTTAAAAATATCCGATAAATTTTAACCGCTGCACATGTTTTATTACAAACGAGGCGCGCATAGACAGATATCTCGCACGATATATTCCTCTTAATTATTACAAGTTTTTTAATCTTGAAAGTTTTATACAAATTTCGACACGGTCGGGCGTAAATCTTCGAACACCTTCGAAATAATACGTGAAATATTATTTCTAAAACGAATTTTTATACATATCGAAAGAATCGACACGTGCTTAAAAGTTTCGTTTAGGTACCCGGATGAAGAAAATGTCTTATCATCTCACATAATCATCATCACATATAATATTGTCGAAATTTTTTTGTATTACCTTCGATCGATAAAAAACTTATGTAATAATAAAAAAACGAAATAAAATTTCTCCATAAAAATACAGAAGACAGACACACACGACGACAACAACAACAACAACAACAACAACAGACGACGTTTCAATAATCTATATATTTTTCGTTTATTATAATAACGATTCTTTATATTAGAACGTTTTTAGTTAACAAGAAATTTTGTTAATGATCGTTCTGTCAATCGTTAATATATATATATATATAATAATAAAAATATATTGTTACTACTATTGTGTCGTCATCGTCGTTCGTCGTCGTCGTCGTCGTCGACTCCTTCTACTAATCTATGATAAAAATTTTTCGTTATTTTTACTGTAAATTTATATATGTAGATATATATTTTATAGACGTATGAAATATATTTATCTTTTTTTTTTTTAAATATTATTCGAAACTTGTTCGAATTTTATAAAAAAAAAAAAAAAAAATTTCAATATATATACATCATATATTTATATCATATATAAATTTTCTTTTGAAGAGTTCGATTATTTTGTAGAAAAGAAAAATTTCTTTCACAATTATATATAATATAATAATACAGACTTGATTTCGTTTTTTTATTTTTTGTTTAAAAACGAACAAATACTCTGTAATGATCCTTCCGCAGGTTCACCTACGGAAACCTTGTTACGACTTTTACTTCCTCTAAATGATCAAGTTTGGTCATCTTTCCGAAGCATCGGCGACGCCGAAACGCCACCGCGCTCAGTCCGAAGACCTCACTAAATCATTCAATCGGTAGTAGCGACGGGCGGTGTGTACAAAGGGCAGGGACGTAATCAACGCGAGCTTATGACTCGCGCTTACTGGGAATTCCTCGTTCATGGGGAACAATTGCAAGCCCCAATCCCTAGCACGAAGGAGGTTCAGCGGGTTACCCGGGCCGCTCGGCCAGGGAGGACACGCTGATTCCTTCAGTGTAGCGCGCGTGCGGCCCAGAACATCTAAGGGCATCACAGACCTGTTATTGCTCAATCTCGTGCGGCTAGAAGCCGCCTGTCCCTCTAAGAAGAATTATTTGTACGCCGACAGTAAAAACCGCGAACGGCAAGAGCCGAAACTCAATACCGACGGGCCTTTGGGATGTCGAAATACGCCTAGTTAGCAGGCTAGAGTCTCGTTCGTTATCGGAATTAACCAGACAAATCGCTCCACCAACTAAGAACGGCCATGCACCACCACCCACCGAATCAAGAAAGAGCTCTCAATCTGTCAATCCTTCCGGTGTCCGGGCCTGGTGAGGTTTCCCGTGTTGAGTCAAATTAAGCCGCAGGCTCCACTCCTGGTGGTGCCCTTCCGTCAATTCCTTTAAGTTTCAGCTTTGCAACCATACTTCCCCCGGAACCCAAAAGCTTTGGTTTCCCGGAAGCTGCCCGCCGAGTCATCGGAGGAACGTCGGCGGATCGCTAGCTGGCATCGTTTATGGTTAGAACTAGGGCGGTATCTGATCGCCTTCGAACCTCTAACTTTCGTTCTTGATCAATGAAAGCGTTTTTGGCAAATGCTTTCGCTTCTGTCCGTCTTGCGACGATCCAAGAATTTCACCTCTAACGTCGCAATACGAATGCCCCCATCCGTTCCTATTAATCATTACCTCGGGGTTCCGAAAACCAACAAAATAGAACCGAGGTCCTATTCCATTATTCCATGCACACAGTATTCAGGCAAAATTTTGGCCTGCTTTAAGCACTCTAATTTGTTCAAAGTAAACGTGCCGGCCCACCTCGACACTCAGTCAAGAGCACCGCGGCGGGATTGAGTTGGGCCGCCCTTGCGAGCTAAGCCCACCGGCAGGACGTCCCACGACACGCCAGTTGACACCGCGTACGATGAACCAGCGGCGTGGGACACAGATTCGACTACGAGCTTTTTAACCGCAACAACTTTAATATACGCTATTGGAGCTGGAATTACCGCGGCTGCTGGCACCAGACTTGCCCTCCAATTGATCCTCGTTAAAGGGTTTAGAGTGTACTCATTCCGATTACGGGGCCTCGGATGAGTCCCGTATCGTTATTTTTCGTCACTACCTCCCCGTGCCGGGAGTGGGTAATTTGCGCGCCTGCTGCCTTCCTTGGATGTGGTAGCCGTTTCTCAGGCTCCCTCTCCGGAATCGAACCCTGATTCCCCGTTACCCGTTACAACCATGGTAGGCGCAGAACCTACCATCGACAGTTGATAAGGCAGACATTTGAAAGATGCGTCGCCGGTGCGAGACCGTGCGATCAGCGAAAAGTTATTCAGAGTCACCAAATTGTACGATGACGAGCAAGCCCGCCACCGATTGGTTTTGATCTAATAAAAGCGCTCCTTCCGTCTCCGGTCGGAACTCTGTTTGCATGTATTAGCTCTAGAATTACCACAGTTATCCAAGTAAATGTGGGTACGATCTAAGGAACCATAACTGATTTAATGAGCCTTTCGCGGTTTCACCTTAATTTGGCTTGTACTGAGACATGCATGGCTTAATCTTTGAGACAAGCATATGACTACTGGCAGGATCAACCAGGGAACTACTATTTGTGTATTTTATATATAATAAAACTATTATCGAAAAAGTTTTAATAACAATATCCACCACATAATGTGAGGATGAGAATTATGATGACGTTTTTTCATATTACATATATTTTATATTTATACACATAATATTTTATATTCATCTATATTCTCGTATATAATAAACACATTGTTATTTACTTTTTCGTTTGCGTGGTGTTTGCTGCGCTTATTATTGAAAATATATAATTTTCGGCGCCACGCTTTATATATTATAATATATTTTTCTTATATTTCATAAAATTTTCACCGAATCGACTATAAATTTATCTAAAATTTAATCGAAATGATATTTTAAATAAGATATAATTACGTCGACCGGAATAGAATTTCGACATTATCTCTACCCTTCGCTAGATTGTAAGCGACATGGTTTACAATTAGATAATAATGAACGAAATTTTTATTCTCGCTCGGAATAATGAGAGTTATCGCAATGTTGTGTAATAATATAAATGTTATATTATTATATATATTTTTATAGACGATCGCATATGAATCGCTCGCGGTAAAACGCTAGCTAAATTCGCGATCTCGCAATATATATTTAATTTGTGGATAAATTGATATAATATCTAAAAAGGGAACCGCTAGCAATATACGATAATATATTGGAGGAGAACGGGGACCCTTTCAGAAAACTATATAATCCACTATAATGTGGAATGACCGATACAACGTCTTTACGTAAATTATAACGAGTTCATTAAAATTTAACGAGACGTCAACTTCGATACACCACACATATATGTGCGCTGTACAACGGTACGCTTTCTACATTAACATTAATAAAGATGTATAGTGAAAATATATAAAAGATGTATTATGAATATTAAAAAGAAGTATTATGAAACTTCATACCGTCCGAGACGTAAAAGTGTTATGGAAAATATTAACAATAACGGAAAAAAAGTATTATGAAATTAGATTGCCGCTCGATGTACGAACGTACGAGATGTATTATATAAAAGTTGTATGAAAATAGTGATAATAATGAAAAACAAGTATTATGAAATGAGATTTTCCCTAAATATATGAACTTGTCGAAAAAGATGAATTGTGAAAGTTGAATGGAGACGTTTTGTGTGTAGGAGCCGTTCGAGGTATATTATATAAAAGTGTTATTGAAAATATTGACAATAACGGAAAAAATGTATTATGAAATTAGATCGCCGCTCGATGAACGAACGTACGAGATGTATTATATAAAAGTTGTATGAAAAAAGTAATAATTATGAAAAACAAGTATTATGAAATGAGATTTTCCCTAAATATATGAACTTGTCGAAAAAGATGAATTGTGAAAGTTGAATGGAGATGTTTTGTATGTAGGAACCGTTCGAGGTATATTATATAAAAGTGTTATGGAAAATATTAACAATAACGGAAAAAATGTATTATGAAATTAGATCGCCGCTCGATGAACGAACGTACGAGATGTATTATATAAAAGTTGTATGAAAATAGTAATAATTATGAAAAACAAGTATTATGAAATGAGATTTTCCCTAAATATATGAACTTGTCGAAAAAGATGAATTGTGAAAGTTGAATGGAGATGTTTTGTATGTAGGAACCGTTCGAGGTATATTATATAAAAGTGTTATGGAAAATATTGACAATAACGGAAAAAATGTATTATGAAATTAGATCGCCGCTCGATGAACGAACGTACGAGATGTATTATATAAAAGTTGTATGAAAATAGTAATAATTATGAAAAACAAGTATTATGAAATGAGATTTTCCCTAAATATATGAACTTGTCGAAAAAGATGAATTGTGAAAGTTGAATGGAGATGTTTTGTATGTAGGAACCGTTCGAGGTATATTATATAAAAGTGTTATGGAAAATATTAACAATAACGGAAAAAATGTATTATGAAATTAGATCGCCGCTCGATGAACGAACGTACGAGATGTATTATATAAAAGTTGTATGAAAATAGTAATAATTATGAAAAACAAGTATTATGAAATGAGATTTTCCCTAAATATATGAACTTGTCGAAAAAGATGAATTGTAAAAGTTGAATGGAGATGTTTTGTATGTAGGAACCGTTCGAGGTATATTATATAAAAGTGTTATGGAAAATATTGACAATAACGGAAAAAATGTATTATGAAATTAGATCGCCGCTCGATGAACGAACGTACGAGATATATTATATAAAAGTTGTATGAAAATAGTAATAATTATGAAAAACAAGTATTATGAAATGAGATTTTCCCTAAATATATGAACTTGTCGAAAAAGATGAATTGTGAAAGTTGAATGGAGATGTTTTGTATGTAGGAGCCGTTCGAGGTATATTATATAAAAGTGCTATGAAAATATTAACAATAACGGAAAAAAGTATTATGAAATTAGATCGCCGCTCGATGTATGAACGTCCGAGATGTATTATATAAAAGTTGTATTAAATTAGTGATAATAATGAAAAACAAGTAGTATGAAATTATATTCCGCTCGACTTAGGAACTTGTCGAAAAAGATGAATTGTGAAAGTTGAATGGAGTTGTTTTTTATGTAGGAGCCGTTCGAGGTATATAATATAAAAGTGCTATGAAAATATTAACAATAACGGAAAAAAGTATTATGAAATTAGATCGCCGCTCGATGTATGAACGTCCGAGATGTATTATATAAAAGTTGTATTAAATTAGTGATAATAATGAAAAACAAGTAGTATGAAATTATATTCCGCTCGATATAAGAACTTGTCGAAAAAGATGAATTGCGAAAATTGAATGGAGATGTTTTGTATGT